>NC_057715.1:99557351-99567788 GCF_004010195.1 Chiloscyllium plagiosum | reverse complement strand
TGGTTGGGTTGGTTCGTCCGGTTGGCCCAGAGGTGCTCCCTGAATCGCTCCGCAAGTAGGCGGCCTGTCTCCCCAATATAGAGGAGGCCACACCGGCTGCAGCGGATGCAGTAGATGATGTGGGTGGAGGTGCAGGTGAATCTGTGGCGGATATGGAAGTTTCCCTTGGGGCCTTGGAGAGAAGTGAGGGGGGAAGTGTGGGCGCAAGTGTTGCACCTCCTGCGGTTGCAAGGGAAGGTGCCGGGAGTGGAGGTTGGGTCGGTGGGGGGTGTGGATCTGACAAGGGAGTCGCGGAGGGAGTGAGTTCAGTTCCAACAATATTGGAGAAACTTGACAGTATGTAGGAAAAAATGGTCCATTTGATTATCACCCCAACTATCATCTTAAATGTTCAATCTCTCCAGCACTAGTGCATAGTGGCAGCAGTATGGATCATTTATAAGATGCTCTAGAGCAATTCACCAAGACAACTTCAACAACAGCTTCCAATGTCGATGTGTCCACCACCTAGAAGAACAAGTGCAGCAGATGTTTGGAAACACTTTCACCTGCAAATTTCTGTCAAAGTCACCCATCATTCCAGTGTGCAAAATCTTTGAGTCGAAGTCTTCGAGCTCCATCACAATGGCACTGAGTGTTACCTATACCCAATGGATAACAACAGGTCCAGAGCAATTTTAGGGCATTCAGATATAGACATTGAATGCAGATCTTTTCAATATCTCAGAATCATCACCTGCGAGCATGTCAGCTTTTAGTTTCCATAACTTCATTAACCAGGTCACCTCAGCCAGCTCTGACTTCATGCCCTCGTAATTTATCTAATTTACCTTGAAAATACTAGTCTTAAATCCACTCTTCTCTCATTCAAATTGAATGTGATATTTGATCTTATCGCGTTCGCTGCTACCTAGAGGTGACTTCATGATGAGGTCATTATCAGATTTGCATAGTCGAGTTGGCTCTACAAAATATTGCTCCACATAAATGTCACAAAAATGCTCCGTTTTCTTTTTTCCCTGCCCAATCTATATCTGAACTAAAATCAGATACATTTCTCACAAGCCTCCATGTTTCTTTCTGTCTTACATGTGGTTACTGTTAGGGACATAAAACGTCCGCAAGCAACTCCTAACTTTTACTCATTTCTCATCTCTACCAAATCTCATTTCACATCTTGAACTAGGTTATCTCTCTCTAAGGTACCTACATCATTTTTAATGACTGGATCTACTCCTCCGTATTTTCCTATCTTCCTATCCTTATGAAATGTCATGTACCCTTCAATATTTAGGCCCCATTCTTTGCTTTCAAGACAATCTCTCCTAATTCCAGTTGCTCTACATGTTCACTGATCAAGGATTAAATATAATCTTAGATTTGCTCCAAAAACATTGAACATTGAAATATAGTTGGAGGTAAAAAATTCATATAAAAATGCTGACAAGATCAATGATTCCCGCATTTTGCATTCATGGTATTGTGGGAGACAGTGAAAACTAATATCACACTGAGAGATGGTATATTAAAATAACACTTGCAATCATCTGTCAACGGTCAGTGAAGCAACAGCTTCTGAATTGCCTAGGGAAAGTAAATCAATTGTCTGTCCTCACAATTAGGTAATGGAGATTGAAATAAGAGATAGATGTCTTAGTACAGATATGAACCTAGAAATTAATGTGGGATGTTTAGTCACACCGATGTTAAGCATTCCACTCCGAACCATTTTCAAAGCAAAATGAACCACTTAAAATGGAAATTTGATTTAGGTCCCTTAGATGGTTATGCAATAATATTGCTAAATTTATTTACAGGCTCAATTGATTCAGCAACTTCAAAGAACCACCAAACTAAATCTGATGAATCTAAGAAGGATTTTGAAATATTAGTTATAACATTTCCACAATTATAACAAATAAATCTAAATATAACCTAAAACCTAAAATGGCATAAGAAAATAAGAAGTAGGAACAAGAGTAGACAATTCAGCTTCTCAACCTTGCTCCACCATTTAACGCAATCATCGCTGATCTCACCTTTGCCTCAACTCCATTTTCCTCCTGCTCCCCATAACCCTTCAACACATCATTAAGTAAAAATGTGTCCATCTCTTCCTAAACAATCCCATCATTCACTGCACCTTTAGGTAGTGAATTTCATAGGTTCGCGACCCTTAGAGAGAAATAATCTCTCCTTATCTCTGTTTTAAATCTGTTATTGCTTATTATAAAATTGTGATCTCTCAGTCTAGATTATTCCACCTGAGGAACCATCTTTCTATGTCTAGTGTCAGTCCTTTAGCATCTTATATACCTTAATTAGATCTTGTCTCATTCTTCTTAGCTCCAGAGAGTATGAGCTTAAACTGCTTAACCTCTCTTCGTAAGACAAGCCCCTCATCTTGGGAATTAACCTAGTAAACTTCCTCTGAATTGCTTCCGGTACAACTGCATCCCTCCTGAAGTGGAAAAAAATTGTACATAGTAGTCTCGATATGATCTTATTAATGCATGGTAAGATTGCAGCATCATTTCCTTGCTTTTATACTCTATTCCTTTAACAATAAATGCCTAAATTATATTTGCCTTCCTTATTATCTGTTGTACCTGCATTGTAGTTTCCTGCAATGAGGATACCCTTAACATAAATCAATTTGCCAATAATTTTCTTCTGAATTTTCTTTCTAATTTCAAGAAAATGGATGGCACTAAATAATGCAGTGACAATGAGCCATAGTTTGCTAGAACAATGTGTCTCACAAATGTGCCCTGTTAGTTTTACTTTCTCCTTTTCTACAGTTCAAAAAAAGTGTTTGGTAAGTTGCTGGAAACGCAAATTAATAAATTATGCAACAACGGGAATAGGGCAACTGGGGATCATCTTTATTTTTCTATGTTTTTTTCCAAAGAACGTGTACTGAAGAATCTGTACCTAGGTTCCTTTATGTATAAGATGGAGCAGTAAGTGGCAACTTGTAAACTTTTCAGAGTACTCATTTGAGTACATATGACAGTAAAGCCAATTCAATTCAAAAAGATGGGAGCAGTTACCACCTTAATGAGATATAAGAGTCGAACACTAAACAGATGAATTAAGACAGGAGGTGAATTAAAATTGGTGCATTCAATGTTAAGCCAGGTACAAAATAAAAGGAGAGAAAGAAAGATTGAACTAAGTAAGACAAATAAAGGGATAGAAAGACAAAGTAAGACATGGGTTTCATTTTAAAAGTGAAATTAAAAGTTCCAACCACAACTCACTGCATGAAGGAATGAAACTTTGCACATATAATTGATTTATTGTTAAGGTATAGAGGTTGATTGGCAATGATTAACAATTGCCATGTTGTCATAAGGCTACCTTATTAATGAATAGATTTAAGTTTCAGTGGTGGGTTTAATGGGCCAATCAGAATGCAAATACAGCAACTTTATGAAATTCATGAGGACATTAAACATAAAATTATACTTTCATGAAGTTAACAAAAGTTCTTGATCAGTCCAGGAATCAAGGGCAATGGGGAAACCACAGAGAAGTGGATGGAGCAATGTCCCCATATCAGCCATGATCCTATTGAATCGGAGAGCAGGCTTGAGGAGCTGAAGGCCTCTTCTTGTTCCTATTTCTTACAGTCTTATCAGAAGAGTACAAATTGTTCAGAAGATTCTGATAATTGACAGTCGTGGGCGGCTCTTCCTCACCACAAGATGCAAACTATAAGCCATTCTTGATAACCTATCATCCATTGTTGACCTCAGAATCATAACTATTATGTATAGTGTTGAGGCTCTGTTGTGGGTAAAAATAAAACTTGTTGATGTGCCAAACTGTTTGAAATCCATGAATCACTCAAAACTGATGTTGGTGCAAGAAGGATTTGTGAAGACTTAATTTTTCTTGATACAGAAGCCTACTTGATGCACACTGTTTTGGTGACAGAACAGTGGGATCTTTGGACGATTATGTTTACCACAACAACATGCCATGGATTACAAAGTTTCCCTGTGTCAGAGATCAGATGACAAAGTGTCACTGGTGGATCTTTCCAGTGCAGCAGGTGGCACTGTCATTCTTCTGGGAAGGAAACCGTGGCCCACCATCTGGAGGTTTCCGTGTAAAATTTGTTTTTTTTCATATATATCTAAAACTGCAAATAAAATCTTTTCAAAAATAAACCTGTGATGCACATGAGATTTCATTATGTGCAATGGAACTGCTTCTGTAGTATTTTCTACTTCGTGTGTAGCAGCATTCGGATCAGTGGGCAGATTTCTGGGTCTCAGCCATTTTGGACTATAACTAGGCTTTTTAATGCCGTATGAAATACCTACAAAAACACGTGGGAACGCTATGTTTTCTCTCAGCAGCTGTGTGTCACCAGGCTATTAATAATGTTTTGCGAGAATCAATCACAGCCAGTGAATAGTTATCATTTATTATTGTTAAGAACTAGGAAATGAGCCTCTGACCTCAATAGTAAATGAAGCCTTTATAAGAAATGAACTCTTCACTTATCCAAATGTGAAGATTGGAAATTTTAGAAACATAGGCCAAAAAAGAAAGTCATGTTTAACCAACACCAAATAGTGGTAAAAGAGTTGCTGGCCAGAAAGGCAGCAATCATAGAACACTGAAGCAGCGATGAAGACCATTAGAAGCAAAAACAGAAATTGCTGGAAACTCAGCAGATCTGGCAGCATCTGTGGAGAGAAAATAAGTTAACGTTTCGGGTCAAGTGACCCTTCCTCAAAACATAGACTCCTCCTCCGAACAAACCCTTCTATGGAAGTTTCACTTGACCCAAAACGTTAACTTATTTTCTCTCCACAGATGCTGCCAGACCTGCTGAACTTTTCCAGCAATTTGTTTCTGATTTACAGCAAGCTCAGTTCATTCAGTTTTTTTTTAATGAAGATCATTAGGCTTATTGTACTTATACTGGTTGCTGAAAGTGTTCTCTGATAAGTCAAGCTTATCTGCTCTTTTCATATTTCCATTCAATTCCCTTTTTTTAAAATAAAATCAATGGAAATTTGCTTCCATCAGTCAGTCAAGCAGATTATAGCAAATGTTCACCTCTGACATACAGTTCCAATATAGGCATGGAGAAGATAATAAGATGCATTGCTATAATGATTACAATTAGAACAATTCATCCAAATACCTACTCAGTAGTAGTACTTAATGGAGACAATGGGAGTCATATGCCTGTCCGTTTTCAGGAATGACCAGTGAATTAAGTGCCAATGCAGTACTTAACTGGACAGTATCTGGCTTGCTCATGATCAAGGACCCCAGGGCAAAAGTCCCATCCTCCTGAGCACTGCCAGACAGAGGCCAGCAGGATCAGTAGCTGCTGACTGCCACCGCAGCCTAGAATGAACAATCGATGGCAGGATGGGACTCTGGAATGAAGGTTCACTTGAGTGGACGGGGTGTTCAGCAACACATCCAAGAGCCTGGCTCTTAGCAGCCTCCCTCTTCCTGATGACAGGTCTGTAATAGCCACTGAGAGCTTTTAAACATGAGACATCCTGGAAGCCCATAAGCAAGACAAACAGGGTTTGTTTTTCAGGTTCCTCCCTTGACTGGTCCCCAGCCCCACCACTGGAGGAATATCAGTGAGAGAAAGATGAAGTCCCTTGGTGAGCAGCAGGGTGGGAAACCCGTATATTCCCAGATTTATTCATGGAGAGGTGGGAAAAGGCAACGCCTCCACTTGCCACCTTCACACACAATTCAATGCCATACTCTGCCACCAAACCTGCCTCAGGGAACGAACAACAATAGGATTCTTATACATTACACTGATGAGTAAGAATATAGGAAAATTTGATTGGCACAACAGCTGTAAGGATTACATCAGATTCAGCTTAGTCCACAACTAAGAATCAAAGAATATCAAAACAGAATTCGTGAAAATATCAGTGTGATTGACGAAAGTGATTCAGCCCAGTGAGGTAGAAAAGTGACAATATTCCCATCACAGAATCAAGCTACTTCTCGAATGATTCAGGAATTTTTGCTTCTGTTACCCTATGCAGAAGATAATTCTACTACTGCACCATTTTTAATGTGAGGAAGTGCATCCTGACCTCAGTAAATGCGTATAAGCGCATTTTCCAAGATGGAAGGTGACAAAAGAAGATTTATCTCCAACAACTACAATCATCTTCCTAGCTATGAGTCCATTCTGCAGAGTATTTTCTCTGAGTTCCATTGATTTCAATTTTGCTAGATCCACTTGGTATCATGCCAGCTCAAATGCGGCCTTGAATACAAGGGCAGTCATTCTCACCTCACCTCATGTCAAGTGCTTGGCTCTGTTCTCTGCACTTGGACCAAGGCTGTAATGAGGGTCAGAAACTGGCTCTGGCAGAACACAAACCAAGCTTCAGTGAGCAGGTTTTTCCTTTTCAAGTGCTGCTGGACAGCACACTGACCCCCTTCAATCTCTTTGCTGATCATCAAGAGTAGAATGACAGAGTAGTAATTGGTCATGTTGAATTTGTCCTGCTTTTCAGGGTCAAGACATACCTGGGCAATTTTCTGCATTGTCAGGTGGATGCCAGTGTTGTAACTATATTGGAAAATCTTCACTAGATGCACAGCTAGTTCTATAGCACAAATCTTAAGTATTGTTGCTGGAATGTTGTCAGGACCCAAAGCCTTTGCACAATCCAATATCTTCACATATTTCTTGTTATCAAAGGAGACTGACATTCATGATGCTGGGTCCTCCAAAGGAGAATGAGATGGATCATCCACTCTGCATTTCTGGTTGAAGATAAATTCATATACTTCATCTTTTACCCTGATATATTGAAAACTGCATCATGGACAATAGGGCTAGTTGTAGATTCTCCATCTCCTGTTAGGTGTTTCATTGTCTATCACCATTCACGACCAAACATGACAGGATTGCAGAGCTTAGGTCACATCCACTGATGGAAGGATTGCTGAGCTGTCCTGCTGTCTTCATTGAGTGAGAAGTAATTAGATTAGATTAGATTAGATTACTTACAGTGTGGAAACAGGCCCTTCGGCCCAACCAACAAGTCCACACCAACCCGCCGAAGCGCAACCCACCCAGACCCATTCCCCCACATTTACCCCTACACCTAACACTACGGGCAATTTAGATTAGATTAGATTAGATTAGATTACTGACAGTGTGGAAACAGGCCCTTCGGCCCAACAAGTCCACACCGACTCGCCGAAGCGCAACCCACCCAGACCCATTCCCCTACATTTACCCCTTAACCAAACACTATGGGCAATTTAGCATGGCCAATTCACCTAACCTGCACATTTTTGGACTGTGGGAGGAAGCCGGAGCACCCGGAGGAAACCCACGCAGACACAGGGAGAACGTACAAACTCCACACAGTCAGTCGCCCGAGGCGGGAATTGAACCCGGGACTCTGGCGCTGTGAGGTAGCAGTGCTAACCACTGTGCCACCGTGCCGCCCACGTCCCTGGCTTAATGGTAAAGCTAGAGTTGGAGATGTGCCAGACTTTGAAGGTACAGTTTGTCGTTGAATACAATTCTTCTGCTGATGGCCCAGTGGTGCCTCATGGATGGCTGTTGGGTTTGAAGTCCGTCCTATTTAGCATGGTGGTACTGCCAGATAACATGACAGAGGGTGTCCTGCTCATGAAGGTGGAATTTTGACTACACAAGGACTGTGTGGTGTTCAATTTTGGCAATACTGACATAGACAGATACATTTGCAACGAATAGATTAGTGAGGACGAGGTCAAATAGATTTGTCACTTTCCTAATGGACTTTAACGTACCAGGTGAATTTTATGACAATCAATTTTCATCATTATTAAGCGGCCATTTTTATAATTCCAGATATCTATTGAATTAAAATTCCATGTTCCATGTTGGTATTCAAAGCCACATCCACAGAATATCAGCCTGTGATTGAGAATTATTAGTCCAGTGGCATTATGATTGTACCTCTGCCTTTGCTTTCCTCTTCTTATAATATAACTGGCATTTACACAATGTTACATTTCAAACTATCAAGAACCAGGAATCACACAGAAACCACAACTTCACAATTTGTTTTTAATTTGACTATGTTACTAACAAAGGAGCATTGAGGTCACGTATTGAGTGATATCTATCACTCATGTACTTATAAAACTCGTAAACACAATGCAGTTCACCATGCCTGGATTCCAAGTTAGCCACGTGGCTATGTTTTACATTTACAATGAAGGAGAAAATCCTCCATCAGATTTTTGTCATAACTCAGTTCTTGGACAATGAAGGGTCAGTCACAATACTTTTTCAGAATGTTTTCTGTGCTTGAATGAAACAGAATGCAAGATGCAAGCTGATCTGATTATTATCCAGCTTCTACATTACAGCCTCCTGCTTGAATATGACTGGGTTTGGCAACATAGCTGAGAATTCTGTTTGCTTTGTTAATTGCTGCCCAGGATTGATTGCTGAAAAATGTGTTGCTGGAAAAGCGCAGCAGGTCAGGCAGCATCCAAGGAGCAGGAGAATCGACATTTCGGGCATAAGCTCTTCTTCAGGATTGATTGTACTTGATTAGCACCATGGTCATTATCACTCCTAGATTGTTTTTAGTATCTTCCGCGACTAGTTCAAGACTATTACTTCAGTAAGAGAGTACTTCACACCTACTCCTATGTGTAAGAAGTCACATTTATCTCTGTTGCATTCCAAGTCTTTTGACTTAGAGTTATAGTCATAGAGATGTACAGCATGGAAACAGACCCTTCGGTCCAACCCATCCATGCCAACCAGATATCCCGACCCAATCTAGTCCCAACTGCCAGCACCCAGCCCATATTCTTCCAAACCCTTCCTATTCATATACCCATCCAAATGGGTCTTAAATGTTGCAATTGAGCAGCCTCCACCACTTCCTCTGGCAGCTCATTCCATACATGTACCACCCTCTGTGTGAAAGCGTTGCCCCCTCAACCTCCAACACTCCAGGGAAAACAACCCCAGCCTGTTCAGCCTCTCCCTATAGCTCAAATCCTCTAACCCTGGCAACATCCTTGTAAATCTTTTCTGAACCTTTTCAAGTTTCACAACATCTTTTCAATAGGATGGAGACCAGAATTGCACGCAATATTCCAACAGTGGTCTAACCAATGTCCTGTACAGCTGCAACATGACCTCCCAGCTCCTGTACTCAATACTCTGACCAATAAAAGAAAGCATACCAAACACCTTCTTCACTATTCCATCTACCTGCTACTCCACTTTCAAGGAGCTATGAACCAGCACTCCACGTTCTTCTGGATTATTCTGTGATCCTTTGACTGATTCATCAGACTACACTTCTTTCCTGTGTTTACTGTGAATTTGATCTTCTGGCAATGTTTGGTGAAATCAGATCATTTGTATGGATCTGAAACAACTGTTGATCCTCCATTCTCCTTTCAAAAAGTGTGGTGCTGGACAAACACAGGAGGTCAGGCAGCATCCGAAAAGCAGGAGAGTTGACATTTCAGAATTCCTGATGAAGGGCTTATGCCCGAAACGGTGACTGTTCTGCTCCTCGAATGCCACCTGACCTGCTGTGGTTTTCCATTGCCACACTTTTCGACTCTGATCTCCAGCATCTGGAGTCCTAACTTTCTCCCAGTATTCTACTTTGTCAAAATCCCTAGGCCACTCACAGTTCAGTAATTGGTATTGGTTTCTCCTTTCTTTCAGCCTTTGTTTAACCCAGCTACTGTCTCACCTTATTTAGATCCGGGAGAACCAGTGGATGTTGTTTATTTATGGCATTCAGGAAATAAAGGGTTGGAATAAATGGGGTTTCTGACTGGCAGATAGTGGCGTGGAATGCCACAGGAATCAGTGCCAGAACCACAGCCATTCACAATATGCATTAATAATTTAAATGAAGGAAGGAAACATAATATCTTCAAATTTGCAGATGACACAAATCTGGGCAGTAGAGAAAGCAGGGAGGATATTAGAGAGATGTGTCATTGTGATTTAGACAAGAGGAATAAGTGTTCAAATGCATGGCAGAAGCAGTATAATGCAGATTATTGTCAAGTTGTCCACTTCGGTAGCAAAACCAGGAAGGCAAATTATTATCTGAATGGCTATAACTTGAGAGTCATAGAGTCATAGAGATGTACAGCATGGAAACATGTACAGCTTCGGTCCAACCCGTCCATGCCGACCAGATATCCCAACCCAATCTAGTCCCACCTGCCAGCACCTGGCCCATATGCCTCCAAACCCTTCCTGTTCATATACCCATCCAAATGCCTCTTAAATGTTGCAATTGTACCAGCCTCCACCACTTCCTCTGGCAGCTCACTCCATACACGTACCACCCTCTGCGTGAAAAAGGGGTCCCTTAGGTCTCTTTCATATCTTTCCCCTCTCAAACTAAACCTATGCCCTCTAGTTCTGGA
>NC_057715.1:99523879-99557306 GCF_004010195.1 Chiloscyllium plagiosum | reverse complement strand
ACCAGAATTGCACGCAATATTCCAACAGTGGCCCAACCAATGTCCTGTACAGCGGCAACATGACCTCCCAACTCCTGTACTCAATACTCTGACCAATAAAGGAAAGCATACCAAATGCCTTCTTCACTATCCTATCTACCTGTGACTCCACTTTCAAGGAGCTATGAACCTGCACTCCAAGGTCTCTTTGCTCAGCAACACTGCCTAGGACCTTACCATTAAGAGTATAAATCCTGCTAAGATTTGCTTTCCTAAAATGCAGCACCTCGCATTTATCTGAATTAAACTCCATCTGCCACTTCTCAGCCCATTGGCCCATCAGGTCAAGATCCTGTTGTAATCTGAGGTATCCCTCTTCGCTGTCCATAATAAACAACAAGACTTAGGGGTCCTTGTGCACTAGTCATTGAAGGTAACCAGGCAGGTGCATTAGGCAAGCTGCATACTGCCCTTCATAGCAACAGGATTTCCTATGAACAGGATCAAGGATGTCTTGCTACAATTATACAGGGCCTTGGTGAGACCTCACCTGAAACATTGCATGCAATTCTAAGTCTCTTTATCTGAGAAAGGATGTTTTTGAAACAGTCAATGTTTACCAGACTGATTCTCAGATGGTGGGATTGACGTCTGAGGAGAGATTGAGTCAGTTAGGAATTTTCTCGCCAGAGTTCAGAAGAATGAAGGGGTGTCTCATGGAAGCTTATAAAACTCTAACAGGACCAATAGAATAGATGCAAAAAGGATGTTCCCGATGGTAGGGGAAAGTCAGAACCAGGGATTACAGTCTAAAGATAGAGGGTGAACCATTTAGGATTGGATTTGGTTTTGTTTAATCGGACTTCTTGAAATAGTGACCCAGCTGGCCTTGTTTCCCAGTCCACTGAACATCTCTTTTATTCATTTCCCTCATAATTGAATCTCTTGAAAGATTATGGGGTTCACCAGGAAAATGGACTAGACAGCAAAAACAATAAGGCAAATGGGAACCATTAGGAGCATTGATATACAGAGGGATTGAAGTGCAAATCCATAGTTCCTTGAAGGCATCAACACAAGTGGATAAAATGGTTCAAAAGGCATATAGTATGTTTGCCTTTATCGATCAGGGCATTGAGTATAAAAGTTGCAGCTGTATAAAATGTTATGTAGGCCATGTTTGGAATATTGTGTGCAGTTCTGGTTGCCACACTATGAGGAGACTTTGGAGAAGATGCAAACAAGATTTCACCAGTTTCGTCATTTCCCCTCCCCTACCTTATCCCAGTTCCAAGCCTCCAACTCGGCACCATCCTCTTGACCTGTCCATCATCTTTCCCATCTATCCACTCCAACCACTTCTCCGACCAAGCACCTTCTCAGCTACCTTCTCCCTAGCCCCACCCCCTATCTCAGCACCACGGTCTACAAGACTCATTCCTGATGAAGAGCTTATGCCCGAAACATGATTCTCCTCCTCCTTGGATGCTGCCTGACTGGCAGTGCTATTCCAGAACCAGACTCTCAACGCTTTACCAAATTGTTGCTAGGATCAGAGTGTATTAGCCATAAGGAGAGCTTGGACAAACCTGGACTGTTTTTGCTAGAGTGTCCGAGACTGAGGGGCCACCTGATAGAAGTGAATATTATGAGAAACATGGATAAGGCAAACAGTCAGAGTCTTTTTCCCAGGGTGTAAATGTCACGTATGAGAGAGAATAAGGCGGTGGTGGAGGGGAGTTTAAAAGAGATGTTTAAGCCAGGCTTCTTTACACAGTGCGTGGTCAGTGCCAGAAGTAGGTACAATAGCATCATTTAAGTGGCATTTAGACGGACACATAAACGGACAAGGAATAGAGGGCTATTGACCATATGCAGACAAATGGGAAAGCTTAAATAACATCATGGTCAGTGCAGACATATTGGGCCAAAGGGCCTGTTCCTCTGCTAGACTGTTCCAAGTTCAATGTAAAGGAAACACTGATCAATATATCAGCATAGGAGTACTATAAAATTCCCATTTCCCAGCAGTCACATTCTATCCCGGCTGCCAAGCTTGAGAGCAAGACAAAAGTCTATAAAAAGTTTCATATAAGATAGAAAACTTCCTACATTCACAAAAAGACATATTCTTCCACAGGTTGTGTACTGCTGACTGAATCAATAATTATTGCCCAGCCTTAATTGCCTTGGAGAAGATGGTGGTGAGTCATCTTTGTGGATCCCCTGAACTCCTTGTCAATGCATTTCCAATGTATTCCATTTGTAGTACTGAAAGAGGATCTGAAAGCATGCAGTGCCCACAGCATTGCACTCTCCAGTTATATGCAGAAATCCACATGCGCTGTATCAAAACAATTAGAAATGGCTGCCTGCACAACTTCCACTTGAAACAGTCGGTGTTTTTAGGATTTATTTTCGTAGTGCCCGAGTTAGAGGATTACTTGAAAGGACACTGTTGACCTTGTACATTTCTTATTGACGTGACTTTTACATTGTGCAGACGCACAACACAATGATGTCATTTGAATTGTAACAAGATTATTTGCCTTGCAAATTCGTCACATTATTCTCTATTACATAATCAGCACAGACAGCTCTTCTAGTTAAGGTTTCCTCACCAAGTACATTCCTTGAAATGTAGCAATGTTTGGCTATATATTGCCTTGACTAACAGAACAGCCTTCATGTTTAATCTTTCTTTCACCTCACCATATCCCCTTATCCCATCACCAGTTTGAGGTTACCATGAAGGACTCTCCTTCTCAACCTTGCCTGAGGTCTGATGACCCTCAGCTTATATCACCACCAGTCACTTAGCTCTAATGAGAGGGCAGACCCTATGGTCTGGTAAGACTATGCTGACACACACCTACTTATGTAACAGTGCTCATTTGCCAGATTTATAGATTGTTCATCTAGTCCGATCTTCAGCTTCTGTCATGATATGCTTGAGCCTGTAATCAATCAAGGATTTTCCAATCTGATTTCTCTCCTTCCTTCTACAGGGATCACTTGCCATCATTCTGCATCTTTACCTTCTATTACATTGCAATGGGAATAATTTGCAATGTATTTTCAGAATACTTGGTATTGCAGCTTTCAATTGATATTGTACAGTTAATATAGGAGCCTTCATTACTGATGTTACAAAGGTATAGCTGTAGGAGCAGCAAAAAATAGTAGACAAAGGGAAATCAACAGACAAACACCACTTGTGATGTGTTTGACACCGTTTTAGTGGAACTGGAGCTGAATAATTGCATGCGTGTCTGATTGGAAATAAAAACGTAGCTCAGATGGAGAAAGCTCCAAATAATTTAAAACGCCCTATTATAAATTGTAAAAACTGAGTTCCAAAGTGTGTCTCCAAATTGCACAATTAAACTTGAACAAATGCAATTAAGATTCACCCAGTCTGCAGACAGCTAATGACAAGAGGCACCAGTTTTTATTGATCTGTGAGGTACTGTTAATGGACCAAGCAAGCTGGCCTTTTCATATGACACATTAAACTGCTTCTTTTTTGCTTTAGTGTAAAGCAAAACAATGGGCAGATATCCTTGTGGCAAAAGTGTATGAGACACAAAGGGAGATATTGAAGTGCAGGAAACAGCTTGGAAGTGAAACCAGAAAGCTAATTTAAGGGTTTTTTTTCTCCCAGCGTGGCTGAAAGTAGGTAAGATGTAGCTATTTTTTATAGCTCAAATCTGACCTTAAACCTTCAGCAAGTTAAACAGAAGCAGAACAAAGAGCAGGCAGACAGTTCTGTGTTCATTTTACTGAAAGAGTGAAATGTTGCCAAAATCTTTTGCCTTGCACTCATCAGGGAAATCTCACAAAAACCAAATTTCAAACAATCACAATATATTCCTGGAAAAACGGATGGTGATTAGTTGGCAAGCCAAATCTGAATGATTAGGGAGCTGTCGGATCCACTAACTGGTCCCTGCTTATAGGTAGATGTTACTTCTAGCAAGCATTAATGAGTCACATTACAAGCTCAATTGATTCCCCTAAAATGGCTGTTAGAATGGCAATTAGCACAGTTACGATCATGCACAAGAACTCCTCTGCAAACAAAAGGAGTATGTTGAAGCATTGCATCTTTGTTGAATTACCCAAGTTTCTGTAAAGTTTGTCATTCTTACATTTGTCTTTATGAGCACAAGCTTCAACAACACATCTCTCTTTCCAGTAATATTCAAGCTCTGTACTGCCAAGCAACTGTGAGTATATTAATGATTAAAGTTAAGGACACAAATGTGAAAGACATTGATTCATGAAGCAGAATCATAGTCATTGTGATGTACAGGACAGAAGCCAACCCTTTTGTCCAACTCATCTATGCCAACCAGATTTCCTAAATTAATTTAGTCCCATTTGCCACCACTTGGCCCATAACTTTCAAAACGCCTTCTATTCATGTACCCATCCAGATGCCTTTTAAATGTTGTAATTGTACCAGCCTCCACCACTTCCTCATACACTCACCACCCTCTGCATGAAAAAGTTGCCCCTTAGGTCACTTTTAAATCCTTCTTATCTTAAAACTATGGACTCCCCCACCCCAGGCAAAAGATCTTGGCTATTCACTCTATTCATGCCCCCTCATGATTTTATAAACCTGGATAAGGTCACCCCTCAGCCTCTGATATTCCAGGGAAAATAGCCCCAGACTATTCAGCCTCTCCCACAACCTCAAAACTTCCAATCCCAGGAACATCCTTGTAAATCTTTTCTACACCTTTTCAAGTTTCACAACATCTTTCCTCTCGCAGGGAGACCAGAACTGAATGCAGTATTCCAAAAGTGGTCTAACCAATGTCTGTACAGCTGCAACATGACCTCCCAACTCCTATACTCAATGCACTGACCAATGAAGGCAAACTTACCAAGTGCCTTCTTCACCACCCTGTCTACCTGTCACCCCACTTTCAAGGAACTATGAACCTGCACCCAAGGTCTCTTTGTTTGGCAACACTCCATAGGGTTGACTGTATAAGTCCTACCCTGATTTGCCCTAACAAAATGCAACACCTCACATTTATCTAAATTAAATTCCATCTGCCACTCCTCTGCCCATCACTCCATCTGATCTGTGTACTTTGAGCTTCTGGTTCACTGGATATTAACTGGGTCCAGAACAGGGGTACATCACTGTCTAAATACTAGTACCTAGGCCTCTAGGGGACCTGCCATGCTGAGGTCAGGCCGAGGCTACTGTGCTCATTTCAGGGGCTGAGGGCAGAGCTGGGGCCCAGACCAGGGGTGGCACCAGGGCCTATGACTTCTGCTCCTGCTCCAGGCATTGGTCAGGGAGGACACTGACAGTTGCAATTAAATTGCTTTACTCTAAAAGATAACTTAAAGAGTTTCCTACTACAGCATTTGGCTTCAGCATCAATAAACAACTTGCATGTTAGAAAAGGGATGGAAGCCTTGAGTTTAAATTCCCTAATGGGTTTAACCCTAATCAGTAGGGTTTCTTAAGTCTTGGGAAACCTGGCAGCTCAGGGGAGATATGGGGATCTTTGAAAAGAGGCTAACTGTTTTTACAGCACCACCCGTGAACAGGGAGTAGGGATGCTAATGCCCAACTCTCCAAGCTCCCCATCTTCCCTGGGATTAGGTGTTCACTGTATCTAAACAACCTCTAGTGTTTGGGTTTAGGTTCTAAGAACCAGACTCTCTCCATACACCAAGGCAGCTGTAGGGTCCTAATATGGAGCTGACAGCTGATTGAAAGGTCTTCCTATCCAACTGGGAGTCATTCTTGTCAATCAGCCTGACTGCTAGGTAGGTATCCTTTAAAACAAATTTTCATGACATGTCAGAATACCAAGGTTTTTAGACAAAAAATCTTCACCATCCGCCCCAATCACCCTGCTCCACCTTTCCTATTTTCCATTGCCAGGAAAATCGTCAATATCAGGGCACTAGTGCCAAATATCAAAATACAAGACAAAACTGTAAGAAGTTTGCCATTCAGACTTGGAAAGAAATGGAGACACGTGAACAATATGTAAGATAGTTAACTAAGTGAAACAAATGTACAAAATGCTGGAGAAGCTCAGCAGATCTGGCTGCAACTGTGGAGAGAGAAACAGATTTAACATTTCGAGTCCACTATGTCTCTTCTTCAGAAAGTATATTTAAGGCTAATATCACAATGTTTTTTAAACATTGTTAGTGTGAAGTTATTTATAAATTACTCCTCTAAATGGTGTATTTCACAGCAATGCTGGCAGGAAATCACAATAACTATTATCGACAATGATTAAACTTGCACTTAACAGCCCTTAAAGAAAAGAAAATTCACCTGAGAATCCAAATATACACTTCAGTGTTTCAAGCTGAAAGTTACAGGTAGATCAAACCTCAGACAAAATGCGCACATACTGTTTTGTAATCTTTTCCAAATTCTTCTATGTTTCAGTTCCAGAATCCGAAAGCCCATACACAACAGAGCACATAGCAAGTGAGAGCTATATTGAGTCCCATTGAGGAGGAGTCATTTTCTTCCTAAAAGGGTTTGCTTGTTTCAGTGAGTATGGAACAAAGGAATAAGATCTCTTTCTTCAGTGCATACCTCCACCATCAGGCATAATATTCCACCAGTCATCTGTGCCAGTCATTGGTATTATATGTGCGGCAGCAATGAAAATTATGCCATTGTTGGGATTTAGGAATAGAACTTGGAAACATAGAAAATAGGTGCAGGAGTAAGCCATTCGTCCCTTTGAGCTTGCACCACCATTCAATATGGTCATGACTGATCATGCAATCTCAGTATCCCAACCCTGGCTTCTCCCTATACCCCTTGATCCCTTTACTGCAAGGGCCATGTCCAACTCCCTCTTGAATATATCTAATGAACTGGCCCCAACAGCTTTCTGTGGGAAAGAATTCCATAGGTTCACAACTCTCTGAGTGAAGGAATCTTTCCTCATCTCAGTCCTTTCCTCAGTCTTACCCCTTATTCTTAGACTGTGACCCCTTGTTCTGGACCTCCTCAACATTGGGAACAGTCTTCCCACATCTAGCCTATGCAGCAAATCAGGATTTTATATGTTTCTATGAGATTCTCCTTCATTCTTATAAGTCCAATGTATAAAAGCCCAGTCGATCCTGTCTTTCTTCATATGTCAATCCTGCCATCCCATGAGTCAGTCTGGTGAACCTTCGCTGGACTCCCTCAATAGTAAGAATGTCATTCTTCAGACGAGGAGACCAAAATGCACACAGTACTCAAGGTGTGGCCTCACCAAGACCCTGTATAACTGCAGCAAGACATTCTTACTCCGATATGCAAATCCTCTCGCTATGAAAGCCAGCATGCCAGTAGCTTTACTTTAGCGATTTTGAATTTCAATTCAATGCGATTTTCAATTTTGCACTTTACATATAAAAGAACTGAAACCAACATGTTAATTCTAAAAGATGAGAGACTTAACAAACAATCCAGGTCTTTTTCAATATATAATTTCAGTTACATTGCACTGTAAATTTTGCTATAAATTCTGTGTCTTAAAATCTTATACTCCACAACCACCTGACGAAGGAGCAGCGCTCCGAAAGCTAGTGCTTCCAAATAAATCCGTTGGACTATAACCTGGTGCTGTGTGATTATTAGCTTTCCTCACTGCCTGCTGCACCTACATGCCAACCTTCAGTGACTGTTCCACCATGACGCCCAGGTCTCATTTTATCTCACCTTTTCCTAAACTGCCATCATTCAGATAACAATCTGCCTTTCTGTTTTTGTAACCAAAATGGATAACCGTACATTTATCCACACTATATTGCATTTGCCAAGTATTTGCCCACTCAGCCAGCCTGTCCAAGTCACCCTCAGCCTCTTCGCATCCTTCTCACAGCACACATTGCCACCCAGCTTAATGTCATCTGCAAATCTGGAGATATGGTATTCAATTCCTTCATCCAAATCATTACTGTATACTGTGAACAGCTGAGGCCTCAGTACTGAACCGTGCGGCACCCCACTCATCACTGCCTATCACTCTGAAAAGGACGCGTTTACTTCAACTCTCTGCTTCCAGTCTGAATAGGATTGCTAAGCTGGAGAAGCTAAGGTGGCTGAGAGATCAGTTGCATTGTACCTACACATGCAAAATAGTTCCACTTTTGTAGATGGTTTTCAAACAAGAATTTTAGTGTGAAGAAAGGAGAAGGGAAGAGATATGCAAAAGTACACTCAAGAGGACTTAAGGAACGTCATAGCAACAAGTGTCACCCAGGACAGGGAGATAAATCATGGGCCATGGAACCTCTCCTGGCCTGGGTACCAAGGCTCCAGGCCATCCCTCACCTGAGGACAGTGGCCTCATCCCAAAACAAGCTGTGTGGGCACCATACCACCAACAAAGTCCCAGAGCCCAGCAATTGGACCCTGATTTAATCCCCTGACCCACATCTTGGTGACACCTACAGGGAGAGAGAGTGGAAGGCAGTTAGGTGAGCATTTTGATTTGGTTCACTCAATGGATTCCTGATTAGATTGACTCCCATTTCATACCTTGTCACTTTCTACTGAAGAGAGCTGAAGTTGTGTGTGTATCTGTGTGTTTGTCTGTGTCTGTGTGTTTATGTGTGTGTGTGTCTGTCCATGCATGTGTGTCTGTGCGTGCATGTGTCTGTAGCAGGAACCTTCCCTTTCAGTCTTTTAACTTGGGGGCGCTGCTGTCCAGCAGCGACAACACAGTTCAGGCTGACCAGGAAATTCTCCTGCCATTGGCTTATCAGAAAGATTTAATGATTGATAGTCAAGCTGCTTGGCTGTGTTATGACCAACATTCCCTCTCAGGTGTGCTGAAGCCAACAGAAGTTTCCATGCATCCAATTCTGGAGGCTACTGATGCAGATGGATCACGGGGATCAAATGTTAAAGAAAGTATTTGTTAGACAATGGGCCACAAAACTTCCTAAAGTACAAGTGACCCAGGCTGAGTGACCCATTAGTTCCAACCATGATGCTCATTTCAAATTACATTCCTGAGATTGTTGACAACCTCTTAAAAACAGGATTAATATAATGTTTAATTCAGCTAATTGGGATAATTTGGCAAGGCCTGAGTATAATTTGGAAACCCTGGCAGATATTGTGTATATTTTTGTTAAACTTTGGTCCTCCTTGATATTTAGATGATGGGTACCCTTGGGACATGTACTGTGTATTTTTGCAAGTGTATTTATACAGTGGAAATAGTGGGTAGAATTGCACTGTAGCACTACCCCAACACAAAACAAGGGAAACATTCAACCCCCAGAAACATTGAAGAGAATCATGATGTAGATTCTTACTATCAGAATATTGCCTACTGCCCTTTGGCTGCCTTTAGTTGGACATACTCCTGACTGGCTCGTCCAAGTAGGCAACTGAGTGTAGAGAAAGTTCCTGCAGACTGTACGTGACTGATGGTACCAGGACCCCTGACTGGTAGTGTCTTCCCCGTGCCTGGACAGAGGGTTGGCCCTCGCCTACTTTCCAACATGGCCATTTAGTTGAACAAGTGTGAAGTGTGTTTGGTGAGCAGGCAGCTCACGGATGCTGGAGGTGATGTCTCAGTGTGCTATATAGTTTTCTCCCCTCCTCTGACAGAACCTTACTGACAAGCAGCCTGTCTGTGCATAAGGACACATCAATATGGCAGTACTGATAGCCTTTAAGCTCTGGATGAAAATGTAAAAGATTCTGCAGCACTATTTTAACAAAGGCTGAGGGAGTTATCCTTGGTATGCTCACTGATCTTTATCCTTATATCACCATCACAGAAACAAACCCTCTGGTCTCTCTTACATGTATGAATGGGGGAGCTTGGTCTGTGCAATTTGGCTACCTTGTTTCTGATGTTATAACACCAAGTACCATTCAAAAAGTATTTCAACAAATGGAAGAATGGAAAGACAGAAAATGCTGGAAATGCTTAGCAAGTCAGAAAGCATCAGTGGAAAGAGAAACAGACCCGAATCCACAGGCATATGGGGTTTTGGGCATGAGGTGAGTAAAACGGCGTTGAAGTGTTTGATCAGCCATAATCTTATTGAGTGGTGGAGAAGGTTTGATGTGTTGAAAGGGCTGTACTTGAGCCAAATTTTCTATGCAACCATAGGCAGAATATCATGCTCTGAGAGAAAGCTCAGGGATGGGGAGGACCTCTGTGCCCTGACTCCACGCCAAGGTAGAAGTGCGGTGTCAGGTGGCATCTTTTGGAACACACTACTCATTAGGAGGCTGCATCTGTGATGCCGTTCCAGTTGAGGTGGGTGGATTCCTGAGATAGATGGTCCAACTAGCGTGCTCTCAGCCTGGAAGCAGGTTGGCAAGTGTGGAGGAATATCCAGTGAGATATCAGTATGAAAAGAAAATCAATCAGGGGAATGGCCCACATGACAGCCCTTAGAATAAAGGAGCTCAACAAGGGACTGATGGGATAACAGAGCACTGCTTCTCTGAGCGGTGGTCAGGAGGCTACTGTCAGCCTGGGAACACAGCAAAAGTGGGTACGGGGTGATAACCACATGCCACCTGTAGATACTTTCTAATCAGCCTTCCCGGAGAGGTTATTGCAACTTCAGTGAAGGTGGGACCCAACAGGCCTGGCACCATTGGTACACAGAGAGACGAACAGAGTTAATGAGATGGGTGTAACAGTGATGAATGGGCTGCTAAAGACAGAAGTTAAAATATACGTCCAACCATGACTCTGTTTCCACTCCAACAATTGCCAGCTGGTCACTTAGAGACTGATTAGCAGGACTGCTAGCCCAAGTGGTGAAGTGCCAATCCTGGCAGGTTGTGCCCTAAAGACAGGCCGCCCTGCAGCAGTGAAGTTTGGCCCTGACCCGGAAGGACAATGTGACCTCAAATCTAAAGGGTCAGCGGTATTTGAAAAATTCAGATCCTTGGGCTGAGAGTTACAATTACTCAGCCTTCATCATGTTTTGGAGGAGAAAAAAAAATGAAGTCCAGGTTGAAGAGGTGATTGAGTCCTAAGGGTCACTGCTCTGTGGCAGCTATATTCACTCTGCATTAACTCCAGGGCACCCAACATCCCTTCTGCATTCTACTAGCTCCCTTGACGTCTATCTCACCTTGAAGGCATCCAAGAGTTTCTGCTGAGGTTGAGGTGCTGAATAAGGGGAAAGGTTTAAGTGAGAAGATGACTGAGTGTGCTACAGATACAGGATTTTGCTTCAGCAATGGCAATAGAAGCTAATAAGGTGAAGAGTTGAAAAGCTAGAGGACATCAGTCTGTGTAATGGTGAAGGATCACCATCAAGATGCTGTCACCTTTGCTGATAGTGTGTTATGAGTTGACATTCACTGGCGACACTTCTCCAACAAGTCAGTTGTTGGCGCCAGTGGAACCATCCCTGAAGAACCGATGCTGATCACTGAGGGTAAAAAGAGGATACATCATCTTATGCTTGCTCCAGTTTAGCTGCCAGCTCAGATATTTGTCCCTCAGTGGGACTGCGTGGCTGTGAAGAACGTAAACCACGTGGGTCAAGTGCCAGAGCAGCTGCTGGACGTTGTGTCAGGCCAAGCCCCTGACCCTCAGAAATATTTCCTGAAAATGTCAGTGTAGTACAATCTTCTCTGAGCTGTAATGGATGGTCTGAAATGTTCTGAGAGGTTCTCCTATTTATGTGAAGTGCCACAGGATGAGACCCTTTATAGCCTCATGGGTGCCACGTCTTGGGCTCAGGTTCAGGATCTGCCTGGAATCTATCCTCTTGCTTCTCTGGACAGTACTCTCAGAATCCCCGGTTCTGCCCACATTTGCAGCACCACAATGAAGGAAGTGGAGGAGGAGGAAACTTATTTTCAGAAGACAGTAAAATCTTTTCGATTGTGGCCATGGCGGTGGCATATCTTCTGTATTTGTGTTGCTCTGCCTCTTGTCAGTGGGTTCCTTGCAGGAGTCAAGAGCCATATCCTCAGGTGAAATACTGGAACACACCTGTCCTATTATGTTGCCAGGATAAAGAGCCTTGGCACCTGGAAGTGCCTAATTACTCATGATTATTCCCACTGTACCATGTGTAGACTTGCAGTATCCTCTGTGGGTGGCCACAAACTCAACCAACATTTAAGGAGGGGAACCCCGTGCAGGTTGTGATAGGAGTTGGTTGGCCCATGATTGCCTTAATGGCCACATAAATGTAGTCTAGAATCCCTGGACCCTTGGAAAACACATGAGGGGACTAAAACCATTACTTCCATGTAAACTCAGATAAGAGACATTAGATGGCCAACAAAACTGTTGAAACGTATCTCCCCTTACAAGAGCTGTCACTGTCTTCCAGGATAACATGGCCTTCAAAGACTGCCACTCTGACATCTCAGGCAGTCTCGCCGTTGCCTTGATACTTGTCCATGGGATATAGCACGGAGATAATGTTGACACTTGTTAGACCTCAGCTGGTGACAGTGAGGGTGCAACACTATCGGAAAGAACTATTTATTTTTGATTCACTTGTGGGATATGGGGCATCACTGGCTGGCCAGCATTTATTGCCTGACCCTAGTTGACCTTTAGAACATAGTGCTGAACTGCTTTCTTGAACCACTGCATTGGAGAGAGTGCAGAAGCAATTTATAAGAGTCGTTTCAGGAATGAGAACATTTGGTTATGAGGATAGATTAAAGAAGTTGGGACTGGTTTTCTCGACAGGAAGAAGGCTGAGAGGAGACTTCACAGTCAATAGTGTGCTGGTCAGAGCGGACAGAGAGAATCTGTTTCTACGCATAAAAGGAAAAGGAATGGGAGGGTATGGATTTAAAGAGAAGTGAAGTTGGAGCAAGGATGATGTGAGAAAAATCTTTTTCACACAGCGAGTAGTTAGGATATGGACTGTACGACCTCGAAATATGGTGGAGGCATTTTCAACTGTGACATTCAAGAGGACATTGGATGATTGTTTGGATAGATATGGGGTAAAGGCAGGAGATTGGCACTAAGTGACAGAATGAGTGCAAGCACAATGGGCCAAATGGCCTTATTCAGTGTTATACTACTTCTGTGATTCTGTGAGATCTTCTCTGTCCTCGGCCACTGCCCTCATTCCTCTCCTTCTCCTCTTGTCAGCCTTATTGGAGTTGCCTCTTTCTGAGTGAACAAACCGTGTGAGTAATGTCACCTTGGACTTATTAGTGAAACCTTGCCTGACAAGGCTCTCTCATGAATGGTGTAGGCACTTCTCTGCTGCAGTATGATGTAAGACACACAATGGGTACAGATTAATGCTTATGCCCATTTCTGTATGTTTGTAAAACCTAATTGAATGTGAAACTTGGTGACTGTTCTTCCCAACCCCACCCCAGAGAAAAAAAAAATGCCTAAAATGACGTTAACATTTGTGTCTGTGGGGGAATAGGTTTGTACTTGAACAAGGACTCCACACCCTAGACACAGCCTTGCATGTCAGACATTATCAGAAATGAAATCTTCTGTAATTTAAAGCAGAGAAGGAAAAGGATGGGTTGTGCAAATGTGATTTTTTTCAATATTTGACTTGGTATGTAGGATATCAGAAAGTTTACTCTTCAAAGTTTTGTGTTAAATCAGTCTCTGCTAATTGGAAAAATTATTCTCTTCAGTTCACAGGCGTAAAGGCTTGGTGAACTTAAAGCATTTATGACAAACTAGTGCATATGCTTTATGTCCTTTTCTTTCCCCCATAAGGTATGTTCAAAGCTGTGGCTACATAACTGTAGCATTAATGCAAAGTGAAATATTTCAGACCAGAATTACAGCTGCAGTTTGCATTGTACTCTAGGTTCACATAAATACAAGTCACATTCAATATTACACAACCCAAGGAAAGATAGATTCTTTAAATTATTGTGGAAGCATTCCAAATAGAATTGTTTTTAAAATAGGGATGCAAAGGATAAGTAAGGAATGCAATTGCTTGTACATTAATCATATTTATTCAAGTATGCAAATATTGGGAAGTCCCTATTCAGATTCATCAGCAGAGACATTATAATCACTGCAAAACTAAACTGACAACTATATAGATGTTTTTCACCTGCCTGAGTCATCCCTTCCTCTGTCTTTTATTTGCATTTATTCATGGGATGTAGGTGTCACTTGGTAGGCCGGCACATATTATCCATCCCTAATATTTCTTGAGAGGTGGTAATGAGTTGCCTTCTTGGATTACTACAGTCCATTTAATGTAGGTACCCCAAATGCTGATAGGAAGGGGTTCCAGTATTTTGACTCATTGACCGTATATGCCTGGACCTTCCTTTGTGGACCTCTGACACGACAATGCTTCCAGCCTGTTGCATCATCTCCAGCAGACACTGCCAGTATGAGTAACACTGTTAGGAAGCAGGCTAAGAATGTTGTGGAGGCAAATGTATAAACTGATGCTAAACAATGACCAGAAAAAAAGACAATTTTCAGTAAATATTTAAAGAAATCTATGTCAAAATGCTTTTGTCTCCAAAGCAATAAGTGGCATTCTTGAAAACTAGGCTAACATAAAATGATTGAATTTCTTCACTGATATGATGTGCAAAGCAATGCAGGGAAAGTTAGGGAAATTCTTATAATAATGAGTAACAGAATACCATGGCAGTTGTGGGAACAGCTCGATTTCAGGAAATAGGTTTCAGACAAAGATGTACAACAATTGCAGAAGTGATTTGGAAGAGGGGACTATCTGTGTCACATGAAGGTGTCTTTATGAGATGCTTACAGAGTCATGGTCATAAAGTCAGATCGCATGGTAACAGACCCTTCAGTCCAACTAATCTACACTGATCAGACATCCCAATCTGACCTAGTCCCATTTCTCAGACTTTTGATTATAAGAGTTGGGATGCCATGTTCAACTTGTGCAGGGCATAGGGTGAGGCCTGTTTTGGAGTACGGTGTGCGATTCTGGTCACCTTGTTAGGAAGGATATTATTTAGCTAGAGAAGTTTCAGAACATTTACCAGGATGTTGTTGCAAATGGGATATAAAAATAGACTGGAAAGGCTGGGACTTTTGTCAGTAGAGCGAAGGAGGTTGAGGAATGACCTTATTGAGGTTTATAAAATCATGAGTGGCATAGATAAGGGGAATTACAAAGGTCATTCACTTCTTGTTTATTCTCTCGTGGGATCTGGGCATCATTAGCCAGGCCAGTTTGTATTGTCCTTCTCGAGAAGATAGTGGTGCACTGCCTCTTGAACTGCAGCAGTCCTTATGCTATAAGTTGACTCACAATGGCCTTAGCGAGGGAATTCCAGGATTTTGATCTAGCAACTGTGAATGAACAATGATATATTTCCAAGTCAGGATAGTGAGTTACTTGCAAGTGGTGGTGTTCCCATCTATTCTTGTCCTTCAAGATGGAAGTGCTCATGAGTTTGGAAGGTGCTGTCTAAGGATTTTGGGCAAATTGCTGCAGTGTATCTTGTACAGCAGCCATTCTCAACTGGGGCCATATGGCCACCTTAGGCACCCTGGTACATTTGAAGGGTGTCACAAACTGAAAACTGTGAGAAGGGGATCCCCAAGGGTTTATGGGGGTCCTGTTAACTGAACCCAAGCAACAACCTTCATTGGAGTCAATAGTTTCCCTCCTACTTATAATATCTTTCCAACACACCATTTGAATTCAATGCACCTGGTAAATTAATTGCTTAAGCTCCTCCCACACAGCCTCACTTTAGAGTCAGTTGCGAAAAGTTTCAAAAATACTTTTGGATCAAGAGTGATCTGCCGATTAAATTTACAACACTGTGGGAAATAGCCCAAATATTTTTAATTGCCTTCTCTCAACATATTTGGTTGAGAGTGGATTCTGCAAGTTAGTTTCCTTGACAAAATCCAAGAACAGAATTGACATTACAACAAGAGGTCACCTCAGACTATCATTGTCTAATTTGGAGCTTGATATCATGAAACTTGCAGAAAAGCATCAAGCTAAGGATCACATTGAGCCAATTTTTAAGACTTCTTTAAAATTTTGTCCGGTATGTTGGAATATTCAAGTTTTCTCGGTTTTCAATAATAAAGGATGTTCTGTCTATCTGTTTGTGTTGTATCCCTGTTTGAAAGGTGGGTCATGACACCTGAGAAGAGTTCCTAGGGGGACTGTGGCCAAAATACGGTTGAGAATCACTGTTGTAGATGGTACACCCTGCTGCTACTAAGCGTCAGTGGTGGAGGGAGTGGCTGCTTGTAGATATGGGACCAATCAAGGAGCTGTTTTGTCCTGGATGGTGTCAAGCTTCTTGAGTGTTATTGGGGTTGCACTCATCCAGGCAAACAGGGAGTATTCCATCACACATCTGACTTGAGCCTTGTAGATAGTAGACATGCTTTGGGAAGTCAGAAGGTGAGTTTACTCACTGCAGGATTCTTAGCCTCTGACTTACTCTTGTAACCATTATGGCAAGTCCAGTTGATTTCTGATCAATGGTAACCCCAGGACGTTGATAGTGGGCATTCAGTGATGTTAACACCATTGAATATGAGAAGAGTGGTTGGATTGGAGATGGTCATTGTCTGGTATTTGTGTGGAGTAAATATAACTTGCCACTTGTCAGCTCAAATCTTGATATTGTTCAGGTCTTGCTACATTTAAATCAGACTGCTTTAATATCTGAGTCATCGCAAATGGTGTTGAACATTGTGCAATCATCGGTGAACATCTCCTCTTTCGATTTATGATGGAAGGAAGGTCATTGGTGAAGCAGCTGAAGGTGATTAGTCCAAGGATACTATCCTGAGGAAGCCGTGTGGAGATTTCCTGGAACTGAGATGCCTGACCTCCAACAGCAATAACCACTGTAGAGAGAGTGCAGTGAGGGGTTACCAGATTAATTCTTGGGATATCAGGACTGAACTTCCTGAGGAAATGATGGATGTGGGTACAATTGCAACTTTTAAAAGACATTTGATAAGTACATGAATAGGAAAAGTTTGGTGGAATATGGGCCAGGAGCAGGCAGGTGGATTCTGTTCGACATGGACTGGTTGGACCAAAGGGCCTGTTTCTGTGCATATGATTCTATGACTATGACTCTATGTATGAGGTGATGTTGAATCAGTTAAGATTATATTTGCTGGAGTTCAGAAGAATATGAGGAGATCTCATAGAAACCTATAAAATTCTAAAAGGACTAGACAGGCTAGTTGCAGAAAGGTTGTTCCTAACAACAGGGAGTCGAGAAGCAAGGGTCAGAGTCTAAGATTACAGGGTAAGCAATACTGAATTGATATAAGAAATTCTTTCAGGTAGACATTGCTGAACCTATCAAATTCACAACCATAGAAAGCAGTTGAGACCAAAATATTTTATGATTTCAAGAAGGAGTTGGATATAGTACTTGGGGCTAAAAGGATCAAAGAATATGGGCGAAAAGCAGGAACAGGATATTGAGTTGGATCAGCCATGCCTCATGGTGGAGTGGCCTATTCCCACTCCTATTTTCAATGTTTCTACGTATTTTCATCTAAAATAAACTAGATAACAGTGTTGACCAAGTATGCAACTCAAGGAAGATCTCCTGAGCTTTTCTTCAATTTGCATATTTTTTATATAAAAGGAGAAATTTAAATTTGTTAATCACAGGAAACAATGTTTACAAATACCATTTATCGATCATCTGAAAGTTACTCGAAATGAGGGGAAATTATGTAAAATTTCAGGGAGTTGATGTAGATAAGAGCATATCACACGTGTGTTCAGCCTTTGGGGATTGACTTTGATACAATTTTTCTTCTGTCTTTGTTGTGATATAGTTTGTAGAGACAGCCTCTCCCCCTAAATCACTAGCTCCATATAACAGCACAAGATATAATTTAAGCACAATTATTCTAACTAAAGTAGCTTACATTGCAGCGTGCAATATTCAACCTGCCAGATTGCGTTTGTAGACATGCACTTTATCTTCAGAGGATATATATTATTTCAAAGAATCATGTTTCCATCAACCCTGCACCACACAATAAATATGTTCCCAATTATCAATAAGTGAAAGATAAAATTCTGTTTCTCTCTCCACAAATGAAGTCAGACCTGCTGAGTTTCTTTGTGCTTGTTTCGGATTTCCAGCATCCACACTATTTTGCTTTTTTCTCGAGCTGTGGTGGGGATTCATCTTACAACAGACATAAACAATAATGAACTGAGCTAAGAAATTCCTCCAGCTAGAAGCCGCTGAGCCTATCGAATTCACAACCGTAAAAAGTAGTCGAGATCAAAATATTGTATGATTTCAGGGAGGAGTTGGATGCCATACTTTGGGCTAATTGTCCTTGAACCTTCACAGCCTTGCTTCTTTAATGTAACATGAGGTAATCAGCCAATCTATTCCCCTGCACAATAACATAATGCCATTCCTTGGAATCATGGTACCTCCAAAGTCGATTTGTTTCCTCTCCTGCTGCCCTAATGTTACACATTGATACTGGACATTAGAGGCCGTCCTGTTTTAATTAATCAAGGAACCTCTGTTAAAATGATACTGACATCACTTGAGCTTTTTGCCAGGGTGGGGGAGGGGGGGTCCTGCAGCCTCTCCCCACAATCCACCCCAATTAAAATTATACCCTATAACTCACAAAGGATAGTCTGACATTCAAAAGATAGCACATAGGATCCTTACATTGTGGAAGCAGACTATTAATCTGGTCCATCGAGTCTCCCAAGGGCATCCTATCCAGGCCCACTCTGTCCCAGTAACCCTGATTTTGCATGGCTAATCCACTTAGCCGGCACATCCCTGGACACTATGGATAATTTAGCATGGCCGATCTACCTAACCTGCACATCTTTGGATTGTGGGAGGAAACCCACGCAGACACGGGGAGAATATGCAAACTGTACACAGACAGTCACTTGAGTGTGGAATTGAAGCAGAGTCCCTGGCGCCGTGAGGCAGGAGTGCTAACCACTGTGTCACCCACTTAGCAACATTGGCAATTACTGTGTATGAAGATTGGGAGAAGAGACAAGGATGGATAAAATAACAAAAGGTGAGCAGACCAGCCACCTGATGAAATAACTTCTATGGGAATTTATAAGAGGCTTTTATTCACCTGCTGTAGATTGAGTTCATGAAGTTTCCAAACTGAAGTGTCATATAAAAAACAATAAACCCTGAATGCAAGGTCAAAGAGATCCGTTAAGAACTCTTAATATGAACAACTCCGAACTCCCACGACAACACAAATTATTTTCTAATAAAATAGGTTAGCAAGCAAGTGAAGAACTGATTCACAAAATAAACAAATGTTAAATGCAATTAAAGCAAAAATCACTGAAAGCATATGGTAAGCTCTTTATAAGCTTTGCTCATGTCAATGAGAATATTCTGTGAACATTCATGTTTACATAGACAAATACAACCACTAGGGCAGGACTTATACACTGAATGGTAAGGTCCTGGGGAGTGTTGCTGAACAAAGAGACCTTGGAGTGCTGGTTCAAAATTCCTTCAAAGTGGAGTCGCAGGTATAGGATAGTGAAGAAGGCATTTGGTGTACTTTTCTTTATTGGTCAGTGCATTGAGTATGGGAGTTGGGAGATCATGTTGTGGCTGTACAGGACATTGGTAAGGCCACTTTTGGAATGTTGTGTGCAGTTTTGGTCTCCCTACTACACGAAAGATGTTGTGAAACTTGAAAGGGTTCAGAAAAGATTGTTGCCAAAGTTGACAGGATTGTAGTGTTTGAGCTAGAGGGAGAGGCTGAATAGGCTGGAGCTATTTTCCCTGGAGTGTCGGAGGCTGAGGGATGACCTTATAGAGATTTATAAAATCATGAGGGGCTTGGAAAGGTTAAATAGACAAGGTATTTTCCCTGGGGCAGTGGAGTCCAAAACTTGAGGGTATAGGTTTAAGGTGAGAAAGGAAACATTTAAAAAGGACCCATGGGACAACATTTTCATGGAGAGGGTGGTGCATGTATGGAATGAGTTGCCAGAGGAAGTGGTGAAGGCTGGTACAATTACAACATTTAAATGGTATCTGAATGGGTATATGAATAGAAATGGTTTAGAGGGATAGGGGCCAAATACTGGCAAATGGGACTACATTAATTTAGGATATCTGTTCGGCATTGACAAGTTGGACTAAAAGGTCTGTTTCCGTGCTGTATATCTCAATGACTCCATGATTCTAAGTTCACCCCTGCTTTCCCTCAGTCTTTACCTTTCTCCTTCTTAGGAAGTCCCTTGGATTGGAGCATGACTTGCTTCCATCTGGTTGCCTGGGTTTTGGAGATACCAGATGCTCCATGATTTACAGACTCTGCTTTGTATGGGATAAAGTGGGGCTTGAAGTGTCAAGTAGCTGGCTTGCATGCAGGTTTGTGTGTTCCCTCTGAGACCTTGACTTCACCGATGAAAGAAGATTTCTCATGTGTCTTCCTGATTAAACCTTCCCATTTTGCTCAGGGACCCTTCTGAGTTGGTGGGGATATTTGTTCTCTTCAGGGATATTTTGAGGGCATCCCTGGAACCTTTCCACTGTACTTCTGGGAGTCTCTGGGTTGCTACTGAAGTTTTAGTTGAGTGGTTCGGCTAAGCCTCATCATATTTAGGCTGAGTGTCAGTTTCAACAAGTGTCACAGACGGCTTCTCTCCACAAGATGATTTATGTCATTCTATCATCCTAAACCACCCTCATTAATGAACTACCCCACCTTTATGGTGCTCCTTTATCCAATGCTAGCTGGATTCTAACAATTGCCATTGCCATTCCACTGCCTAGATATCCTGGAATAGATGAGCATCCCTGGCACCAGTACCATCTGGCTACTCAGGCCAGATATTAGTTCTCCTGAGTTGCCCATCACCGTCAATGAAGTAACACAGCAGCGAGAAATGCATGCTGTTAGCAGCACATAGCTGGCATGGCTGACACACCCTCTCACATATAACTCCAATTTTATGGCCCAGGCCACATCATTTACCTTCCTTAGTTACATCTTATCTAAACATCTTCTCTCAATCACTGTTACTATGTCCGCAATACCCATTGTAGAACTGCATTTTATCATTGTCCAGTCAAGTAACAAACAGACACAAGAAAGCTTTCGCACAATGCCAAAATGGTCTTTTATTTTATAATCAAAAGATGCAAAAAGAAACAAAATGAACAGAAGCTGCACTTTGCCACCAGAATGCAAACAAATCACTTGCATGTTGACTGACAACTATTTTACAGTCAATGATTGTTTGTTGTACCTAGCCCTAGTCTACTGGAACCAGGTGTCAATCAGGTCTTGTTTGGCTTAAAGCACCTGATGCAGCTATGTTCTGTCACACATAAGGAGAGAGGATTGGGCTAACTGACGGAAGGCACAGAGTAGGGCTAAAGGGGTCTTATTCAGGATGGCAGCCAATATTAATGGAGTTCTGCAAGGATTTGAGTTGAGACAACTATTCATGTTATAAACATGGACAAAGGAACTGATGGCATTGTTTGCAGATGACACAAAGATAGGTGGAGGAGCAGGCAGTGTTGAGGAAGGCTGCAGAAGAGCATGGACAGGCTAGGAATGGACAGAGAGGTGGCAGATGGAGTATAATGTGGGTAATTGTGAGGTTACGCACTTTGGTGGGAAGAATAGAGACATAAACTCTTTTTTGAATGGGAAAGATTTTCGAAATCTGAAGCACCAAGGGACTTGGGAGTCCTAATTCATGATTCTCTTCAGGTTACCATGTAGGTTTAGTTGACAGTTAGGAAGAGAAATGCTATGTTAACATTCATTTCAAGGGGACTAGCATACAAGAGCAGAAATGTGCTGCTGAGGCTGTATAAAACTCCATTCAGACCACACTTGGAGTATTGTGAGCAGTCTTGGGCCCCATACCTGAGTAAGGATAAGCTGGCCTTGGAGGTGGTCTATAGGTTTAGAAGAGTTATCTTGGGGATGAAGGGCTTGACATATGAGGAGCAATTGAGGACTCTTGGTCTGTACCCAGTGGAGCTTAGAAGAATGAAGAGGGATTTGATTGAAACTCATAGACTACTGAGAGGCCTGGATAGAGTCAACATGGAGAAGATGTTCCCACTAGTAGGAGAGACAAAGACTCGAGGGCCTATCCTCAGAATGACCCTTCAGAACTGAGATGAGGAGGAATTTCTTCAGCCAGAAGGTAGTTAATCTGTGGAACTCATTTGCTGCAGGAGGTCAAGTAATTGAGTATATTCAATACAGAGATTGATGGGTCCGATTGGTAAACGATCAAGATTATGGGAAGAAGGCAGGAGAATGGGGTTGAGAAACATGCCAGCCATGATTGAATGGCAGAGCAGACTTTCTGGGCTCAATGGCCTAACTCTGCTCCTATGATCTTATAAAGGAGAGCTTCCTCTTCCCCAATGTCTTTATTTTCTTTCTGAGTAGGCTGCCTCATTCTCCTAATTCCTCACTATCCAGCACATTGCCTGCTATCAGTGATAGGCTGGAACGAGCACAGTAAACCAGGATAATGCAGCACCCTTTGCCTGGATTATATTGCACAGCTCGTGTAGATTGGTCCAAGCAGTGGAACTATATCTTCAGCAGCCCTATTGTCTGAGCCATCACGGCCTTGGTTGAAGCATGGGCAGCATTGTATCTGTGCTCCGTGTCAGTCAGAAGGTTCTGGAACAGTGTCATCAGCTACGGTGACAGTGGCTAGTCCTTCTCGCCCAGTGACCAGCGTTGTAAGGGATTTTTCTTTCTTTCAAAAATATGCTTTATTCATAAAAAATATCTTTTTAGACTGACATAATCACAAATGCAGTACAGTTCTGTACAGCAGAATACCAAGGAAACGGACAAGCATTGGAAACAAAAACAAATTACTGGAAATTTCTGTCAGCATCTGTGGAGAGAAATCAGAGTTAATGTTTTCAGTCAAGTAACCTTTCCTCAACCTGAAATATTTCTGCTTTAGTTTCTGATTTACAGCATCCACAGTTCTTAAGTTTTTTAAACAAATATTAGAGTTTGACTGTATCTAAACAAAAACATCTCTTACATATTTACAAGCATTTGAGGCACAAGAAGGGTCTAATAACTGAACAGACCTCATTTAACTTCGGCAGAAAGACCCCAGACAGTGATCTTTCTCCCACTGTGCATCGGAAGGGATACCTAGATCCTCAAATATACCAAGTGTACAAGAGTGCTCCAGGGTGTAGGAGTTGTGGCCACTGCCAGGGTAGTGACTAACACCTCTAGGAAGTGCGAACAATAACCAGAGACCACCCTAACATTAATCAAATGGAAGCCTGTTAAGTTCCAAGAATGACCAGATGGTCAAGATGTTAACAACAGGAGCTTTATTGTGGAAATGGTTATTCTAAAAGCAGCAAGGTTAGAGCAGGCCATTTCCTGCCCAAAATGGCCAATGATGTTATCATAATGTCATGTGATTGGATTCTTAAAGTGACAGTCCATCATACTTACACAATGATGCAACAAGGCTCTTCCTATTGACTGATTTGCTGCATTGTAATATAGCCCTCCCAACGTGTGCAGTTAATAGCAACCAGCATCTGGGGAATGCCAGCAATGTTTCCAAATCCTGCTGCCTGGGTTGCAGCACTGAGCTCGTCACAGAGAAATCAAAACGAACCAGTATCATTTTGAACAAATGGCATTGGTCACTGTTCTGATGCATTTGTAGATTGACAGCAGAGATATCCCACATAGGTTATCTAACAGTCCCTGGGAAAAGCCAGGTGCATAAAAGGCTCCCATTCCTTCACCCTTCAGAGGCCAAACCAGCAGCTAGCAACGCTCAGTCACGGTGTCCCAGGACACACAGAGCCTGCATTGACACTGTGCCTCCTTTATCCCCAGGAAGTGGCTTTGAGTATGAAAATCTCTGGCCCTCCTGATGTATCCTGAGGGACCCTGCAATTGCGAACTCTTCCTGTGCTATAGGCTCTTTGCCTTCCGCAGCTGTGCTGACTGTCACATCCACTCCTCAACCATCTGCCTTTACCTCCTTGGCAAGGCAGCCACTGTTGTAGCTCCTGTGATTGGATACATCACTCTTGCTGGCAGTGATCTGTATTGGGAACAATTGGAATAGAACAGATTCCCAGCTCTGAGAAGTGGTGACTTATCTGTAGAAGATGGCTGCATAGACAGCTCCACAACATAAGATATGCACCACCTTAATGAAAAGGACCTCATATTGAGTTACTTTGGCTTTTTCAGATTGGTACTTATTTAGAGTGATAGAATCATACAGCACAGAATTGACTCTTCGGTTCAACCTGTCCATGACAACCAAGTCTCCCAAATTAATTTAGTCCCATTTGCCAGCATTAGGCCCATATCCCTCTAAACCCTTCCTATTCATAAATCTGTGCACATGTCTTATGAATGTTGTAATTGTATCTGCACCTACCATTTCCTCTGGCAGTTCATTCCACACACGAACCACCCTCTGTGTGAAAACGTTGCCTCTCATCTCACCTTAAAAATATGCTCTCTTCTTTTTAACTTCCCTACCCTCAGGAAAAGACCTTTGCTGTTCAACTTATCTATCCCCTCATGATTTTATAAACCCCTATAAGTTTTTCCCTCAACCTCCTATGGTCCAAGGAAAAATGTCCCAGCTATCGAGTCTGTCATTTTAGCTCAAACCCTCCATTCCCAGTAACACCCTTGTAAATCGTTTCTGCACTCTCTCCAATTTAGTGATATCCTTCTTACAACAGGGCAACCAGAATTGTATTCACAACTCCAACAGCTTACTGACCACTACATAACAGTTTGGAACAGAGGGCTCCAAGTTCTTGAAACCTTGCTATTCTAGCCCCACATGAAAAAAGAAAGTTATCATTGAATAAAATACCATGTATTATGATATTACAGTGTAGACAAAGAGGGATTCAATTCTGTACCCCCCAGCATTGTTGGAAATCACGCAACAACTCTGTTGGTTGTGACCCATATCTGTCTCTTTTGATGTTGATTGCAATAGCTTCTTCTTTGATGTGTCCATGTGCATTTTACAAAGACCAGCATTTGCATCCTAAATGCTCAATGAGATGATGGCAAATGAAATGAAGCTACAGTTTGCAAGTCCATGATTATTGCAATGAATCCTTCAATGGCCTTTTGTTGAGCAGAAGCGAAGCCCATACTCTGTTGGGAAATGTAGCTAGTTGCTTCCAACATCAAGATAGGCCTCATTTGATTTCTCATGCGAATTCTCCCAGATTTCTCACCATGGCCCAGATTGTTTAAGGCCTGGGAAGATTCCATCATTGTTTCTGGAGTCTGGTATCAGGCTTTTGAATAACATAACTGAACTGGTTTTGACTGATCTGTACTTTCATGGTGGGCAAGGTGGCTTGTGAAAGAATCAAGGGTTTATGGGGAAAAGGCAGAAAAGTGATGTTGAGCATTATCAAATCAGCCATGATCTCATTGAATGGTAGAAACACTTGATGGACTAAAAAGCCTACTTCGTATTATGGAGAGAGAACTGACTTTATTACCATAATTGTTCAAATAATTTGAAGGATCTTGCAATGACACCTCAAAGCATTGAAGTATGACAAATGGATGCCATCCTTTCCAATGTGATTCAGTTGCCTGCTACCCCAGAAGTAGATCAGTCTAAAATGATAAATGATATCTTAAACTGTGATATTGAGGAATGCAATTTCCCCTAGGCAGTAACACTAAATGGCTTAAACTGACTGCTTCAACCTGAATCTAACTGCAGCAGAGTGTCTCAAAGCGCCAGGGACCCAGGTTCAATTCCCACCTCAAGGGACTCTCTGTGTGGGTTTTCTCCAGGTGCTCTGATTTTCTCCCACAATCCAAAGATATGCAGATCAGTTGAATTGGCCATGCTAAATTGCCAATAGTGTTAGGTGCATTAGTCAGGGGTAGGGGAATGGGTCTGGGTGCGTTACTGTTTGGAGGGTCAGTGTGGACTTGCTGGGCCAAATGGCCTGTTTCCACACTGTAGGTAATCCTAATCTGTTACATATTAGTTCTTGACTCTCTCAACATTGGTCAAACCTGCATTTGCAGCCAGTCAGAATCAAGTTACAAAGTAATTCTGATGTAAATAAAAAGCAAACAACTCATTTCAGTTGTCAGTTCAAAGCCAGTTTTTAACCATTCAGATGTAAAGTCCACAAAAACCTATAGTAACTGTTACAATGGCTGAAATGGCCTTTACAGACTAGTTCAAAGCATTCATCACAAGTCTGGTACTGTTTTAAAAATTGTCTTTGACTGAGGAAGCCAATGTATCAAATTGCACTGCTTCCCAGCTATGTTAAAGGGAAGATTTAAGCTTTTTTATTTTGCAATTCATTCTGCAACATCTTGACGATGCTGCTTTACCAATTGATTTCTATTAAATTGAAGGCTGTCCACTGCAGAGCAACCTTGAGATGAATTGGTGTACTTGCATTAAGTGCTTCATAAATAAAAGAATATACTGAGACAAGATGACTTCATCTATACTAAGGTCAAGTAACCGTCAATACCAACCTTGTTTTTCCACCTCTGGAAAAGTATTCACACCAAAATGTGCAAAGCCATTAACTTAGTCACAAGGAAACAATATGCTCGCAGATATTGGAAGGAATTTTTTTTTAAAAACTAAGTAATCAATGTTTGGACACTGCTTTAGAGTGAGGCACGTTGCCAGAGCTTTTCATTTCATTGGGATAAACACAAAATTCCTAAATTTCAAATGACCTCAATTTACAATACAGATGAGGGAATTGTTGGTATGTTGGCTCTGATTGATAATGCTTTACCATGGAAATATAGGCTGCCCAAGCTTGTAGACAATTTCAAAAAGTCACAAGTTTTGAAGATATTCCTTTTGTGTTCAGGAAAAGGCTTTTACATAAGAATATATATTGCTTCTAGGGACCATAAATATGCTATATTATTAGCCAATTATAAATAGCTGAAGGAGCATACTATTTGACTTAATTCATTGTGCTGTAGAACCTATGTTCAGGGCATTACACTGGCACTAACATTTATACATGTTACTACTCTTTGTAAGGTAGGCAGAATGTCTTTTTGAACTGATGGCAGCATCTTATTAGTAAAAATAAGACCACTTGCATAGCCACTGCCTGGTTAAAGCATTAAACAGCATGTTTAAGCTGCCATTCAAATTCTTCTGACATGCTGAAAATGGCAGATAGAGCACTGGTTCCCTCATATACCACCTGGAGGTCATGTCCATTCACTGGTTGAGAATTGGCTCAACTGGAAGACAGTGTACTGGCTTTAATAGGCTCATTAATGAGTTTAATTGGCTTTCATCACTTGCAGGAAAGTTCTCATTCTCTCTATCTATCCTTCACCCAAACACTTGCCTTTCCTCCATGACTCCCAAAGCAGTCTTTTCAAAATTGGCCAACAGCAGGACCATGGTTGCAAATAAATATTACAACCAATCACAGGAAATTGTGGACCCATCTGCCACCAATCCTGACTCAATAGCCATTGAAACAATGTGACCCACTTACTCTGGTTTTATTTTAGATTCCCCACATCTATAGTATTTTGCTTTTGCCACTGATAGCTTCCATTTTCCATCACGTTTTCAAAGAAATAATTTTCTATCAACTTTTTGGGAGCACAGATCATCAAACAATGGTATTCAGACATAATAGGTTTAGAGGTTTAGAGATTTGAGGAAAAGCTTTTTCACCCACAATGTGGTGGGAATCTATAACTCACTGCCTGTAACATTTATAAAGTGTTTAGTTGTGCATTTGTGATGCCAAGGCATGCAAGGCTATGGGCCAAGTGCTGGAAAATGGGATAAGAATAGAGTCATAGTCATAGAGCTGTACAGCACGGAAACAGACCTGTTAGTCCAGCCTACCAGATGTCCTAAATTAATCTAGTCCCATTTGCCAGCATTTGGCCCATATCCCTCTAAGCTCTTCATATTCATATACCCATTCAGATGCCTTTTAAATGTTGTAATTGTACCAGCCGCCACCACTTCCTCTGGCAGTAGTAGTTACTTCTGACCAGTGCAGACGCGATGGGTCAAAGGTGCTTTTTCTGTGCTGCAGATATCTAGGACTCCATGACATATGTACCATACCTATTTTGAGTTAAAATATATTGTGGAATTAAAAGTTGAAAGAAGATCTAACAAGGTGTACAGATGAATGTGAACATGCAATCGGCTGTTCAGCGGTGTAACTAAAATGCTGAGATGCATTAAATAAGATATGTTTAAACTCCAGAAAGGCCTCTGAATAAGTAATTTGATATGCCTCAACATATTCACTATTAAGCAGGCATACATTACTTTATAAAAAAAACTAAAGCATTGTTAAAAGAATTAAGCAGAACCTGCCTTGCTCTTCCCCCAAGCTGAGTTTGCATATTTCATTCAGTCCTTTAACTAAGTAAGTTACTAACATATTATAATCTGACTGTCCACTGTGCAATTTTAAAATTCGATCATGGGATATGGTTGTCACTGGTTGGGCTAGCATTTATTGCATTTCCAATTAAATCATTTATTTTACAGCATTATGGAAGGCTGTCTTGAAGTGAAAGCACTTGGTGTCAAAAAAATAGAATTTATTTGAGGGAATCGAGTTCTTGTTTTGATAAAAGATTCCGTATCTGATCACACCCAGATGTCACCCTGAAAATATAATCAGACTAAGAGCAGCAAGCCAGACAGAAAGAAACTGTTGTAAAGACTAGAAATAGCCTGAAGCATCCAGTACTCTCCAGAAACTGAATCTCAAGGATTATTAGCATGTTTATTGGAAGCAGGATAAAATATATGTCCAATAGGAAAGGAGACTTGTGTTTGACACAACCTTCATTTAAAAAAAGAACAATAGAAATCAGAGCACACTGTACGTCAACCAATTAATAAAGTGTGCTTGTGTAACATCTCTAACACAGCAACATATCCCAAAGCACTTGACAGGAGCATTAACAAACAAAAGTTGACACGAAGTGATAATGCGGAATGTAGGACAGATAACTAAAAGCTTGGCTGAAAAGGTAGGCTTTTAAAAAGACAGTTAGAAGGAGGTATGAGAGGTAGGAGATAGCAAAGGAATTCCAGAACTGGGTAATTATAATTGGGGATGTGCAGTGCTATTTAAATGATGTATTATTTCTTCTGGCTGCTGGTGTAATTTTGAACCTTTCAGGAGGCTTCTTATCCTTGTGTAAAATATTCTACAGGGAGTTGTCTGGCTGATCTCAGAGGAATTCTTCATTACATACAATATCATGCTGAAAGAAATTGCTTATTTTTCATTAACCTATTGGAATGAACATGACTGGGAAAATGAAAAGGTGTCCCGAAGAGCAAGATATGTTGCTAGAAGAGCAATCAAGGGGAGAACAATTCAGCAAAATGCAATATCTACTGAAAGTGTTCAAGCCGCAGTTATTTTAGCTCAACAGTCCGGACTGACTGACTGACTGACTGGCTGACTGACAGGCAATGGCGAGTGATGGGGCTGGGAAAATCCTAAGGGAGAACAGCTCAAATGGTTCAGTTTCTTGAAGGTGCTGTCACTCATCCAGGGTGGTGCCTCAGCAATCTTGCTGACCCATTGGAGAACAGATTGATGGATTGCCATAATACCCTGAAAGCCTCTTTGAACAGTGGTATCTGGAGTTACAATCAATGGGAGCACACATATTTATTATCCTGCCTGTAAAATAGTGAACGGATGAAAGTTATTATGTGCCTCAGCTCCCTATTTTAGGCTTTATCCAATTTAACCAATGTAGTGTCAAGGGTTTCATTGGTACTGAGAGTTAAAGCATTAATTCTCAAAACCAGAGAGTAAGTATGTACATACATTTATCTTTTCTCTACTCAGTTTGAATCTGGACTACATTGAGTTGGATGCTGTTGATTGGAAAGATGTGTCTTGGCAATGCTGGAACAGATAACTGTGGGGGCAAACTGGTGGGGTTGCAAAGGATGATTAGGAAGAAGCTTTGGAATATCTCAGCTGCTGAGAATGGCAAAGCTAGAAAAAGCAAAGATTGGAAATAATGTATCAAAACAAAAAGTCATTTTAAAAAGAAATAAAAATAAATAAATTAAGGTGTCCTGACTAAAAATATACTTGGTAACAAACTAAGAAATGTTATAAAATAATAATGACTTTAACATCACTCTTGCAATTCATAGCATTTGTGACAATGCTGCTCCTTTCTGAAGTTATGTTGTCCTTGTTTTTTTTCAGAGGGGTCATAAAGGCAGAGGTTCCGGTGTGTCTAGGTTTATTGACTTGATGAAGCTTTTAAGTGATTTTTAAAGAAACAGTTGTACAATGAAAGGGAAGTGGCCAGTTCTCCCGGCTCAGCTTTTCTCTGGTTTGTGTTGGGTTTTAGCAAGCTGTCTTGTTTGCATCTGCTGGTCAGCTTTTGAAACTACTGGTCAAAGAAACAGCTCCTTGCTGAACTTCTTTCTCTCTGACATGTCTCCTATAAGAACCTGTGTTTGTTTTTACCTTTTCTTGACAAAGGGGTGTTTTTAGGGATGTTGCAAGTATTTAGAACAGCATCATTAATTTGCAATAGAGTCGATTGGATTATCAAATAGTTTATTTGTTCCAAATTCAGTTTTCATTTGTTGATGCAAATAAATTAATTCTGTTTTGTTTAAAACTGAATGTTGGGGGGGGGGGGGGGGGGGGGGTGTTGGGCCAGTTGCATCACTCCTGGAATATCCATTTTACCCCTGCTTAAAACAACTAGAAAAGTTAGGGCCTGGGCTACCTTCTTGAAACGTTTTGAGGGGTCTGGCCTGATCCACCACAGACTGGGGGCTCTTTGCAGGATTTATTGGGTGGTTACAATTTGGGATTAGGATTGTTGGACTCGAAAGCAGCGAGTGATAGGTGTTAGTGTATTTTGATCTGGGTGTTGATTTTGGTTTGTTCAAACAGTGCTTGGGATAGCAATGGCTCTTTCGGTCACTAACAGTTTTTTGGAGGTGGAAGAAGTGACTTTGGAAGTTTTACATGAGATGAACAAGACAAAGCTGCTGGAATTGGCAACCAAGCTGAAACTGAAATTGCCAGTGTCTCTGAAAAAAGATGTGGTTATTACTGAAATAGCTCAATATTTAAATGTGCTGAAAAGGCCGTTAGAATCTTTGGAAAAGGCTCTTAACATTGCTTAAGAGGTTTGGTGGTTTGAAGGTGCTTCCCAAATTTGCCAAGCAAGTTTAGAAAGACAAAGGAAGGACACACTTTCAGAATTAGCAAACAGGTTAGAATTGGGCTTAACCAGGGACTAAAGGAAAGCTGAAATTGCAATGGAGTTGGCCTAGTGCTTGGGTATATCAGAAAAACAGGGAAGTGCAATAGAGTTAGAAAAATTTAAATTGCAAGTGAGGCTACAGCAGTTAGGAGATAAAGAAAGGGGAAAGAAGAGCCAGTAGAAGAAAGGGGAAAAGAGAGAATTTGAACTTCAGAAGTTGAGACTTAGACAGGAGTGTCAGGTTAAAAGGATGAAAGCTGAAGGTAAGCTTAGTGAGGATGAGCAAACCCATGGTAGTCAAAGGGCTGGTGGGGATCTGTTTAAATATATTCAAGCATTGCCTGAATTTGATTACAAGGATGTGGAAACCTTTTTCATCTAATTTGAAAAGATGGCTAAACAAATGCAGTTGCCATTTGGGTTTTGTTGATCCAAACAAGGCTTGTATGTCAGGCTAGTGAGGTATTCACATCACTATCAGAGGAGGTATCTGGGGAGTATGAGGAGGTGAAGAAAGTCATTTTACATGCATATGAGTTTGTGCCAGAAGCCTACAGTCAGCAGTTCAGGAATCTAAGGAGGGATCCTGGTCAAACATACATTGAGTTTGAAAGGATCAAACAAAGTAATTTTGATAGGTATGTAATGGCATTAAAAGTAGAGCAAATCTATGATGCTGTTAGAGAGACAATTATTTTGGAGGAGTTCAAAAATTCACTTCCTGAAGTAGTGAGAACTCCTATGGAAGAGCAGAGAGTTAAAATGGCAAGAATAGCAGCTGAAATAGCTGACAATTATGAGGTAGCCCATAAATCAAAGTTTGGCTTCTAATCTGGGAGAATAGAAATTGGGGAATAGAGAAATCCTCACATGGTAAGGGATAGGTAGATCCCAGAGGAGATCGTAAGGATAACTTACCACAAGCTAAAAAGGAAATCCTTGAAGGGGAATGAGAAGTAAAAAAGCTCCAGTGTTTTCACTGCAATAAAGTAGACCACATGAAATCACAGTATTGGTGGGTTAGAAAAGCACTGGGAAGCCAAATGTAGGAAAACAGGATAAGCCAGTGAATTTTGTTGGAGTGGTAATGGAAACACAGTGGAGGCTAAAATGCTGCACCAGAATGTACAACCTGTTTGGAGGTTGATTAAGGAGGAAGTGCCAGATCTTCTTAAACCATATTCCTGCTAAGATAAAGTTCACTTGCATAGACCAGGAACAGATAGATGACAAAATAGACATTTTTAGTTCAGAGACATTAACTGAATTACAGCAGAAAGATGAGAAACTAAAGCAATTGTATCAAAAAGCATACATGGAAAAAGAATCTAGATGTAGCCCGGTGTGCTACTATCTTAAAAATGATGTTTTAATGAGGAAACGGAGACCATCATGTATTCAGGCAGGTGAGAAATTGATAGAAGTTCATGAAGTCACATTGCCAGTGGGTTATAGAAAGGAGGTCTTGCAGGTGGCACATGAACTACCAGTAGGAAGTCATTTAGAGGTAAGAAAAACTTAAACTAAAATACAAAACCATTTTTACTGGCCTGGACTGCAGAAGGATGTAATTGTATTTTGCCAGACATGTCATACGTGTCAGGTAATTGGAAAACCACAGGCAGTAATAAAACCCTCACCTTTAATTCCTGCATTTGAGGAACCATTTACAAGAGCCTTTATTGATTGCACCGGACCCCTACCTAAAACAAAAACTGGGAATCGATATTTGTTAAAAATAATGGATGTGTGCATTAGATTTCCAGAGGCTATTAGAGTCAAAGAGTCATAGAGATGTACAGCATGGAAACAGACTCTTCAGTCCATTCATGCCGACCAGGTATCCCAACCCAATCTAGTCCCACCTGCCAGCACCCGGCCCATATCCTCCAAACCCTTCCTATTCATATATCCATCCAAATATTTTTTAAATGTTGAATTATACCAGCCTCCACCACTTCCTCTGGCAGCTCATTCCATACATGTACCACCCTCTGTGTGAAAAAGGTGCCCCGTAGGTCTCTTTTATATTTTTCCCCTCTCACCCTAAACCTATGCCCTCTAGTTCTGGACTCCCCGACCCCAGGGAAAAGACTTTGTCTATTTATCCTATCCATGCCCCTCATGATTTTGTAAATCTCTATAAGGTCACCCCCCAGCTTCTGACGCTCCAGGGAAAACAGCCCCAGCCT
>NC_057715.1:99285853-99523735 GCF_004010195.1 Chiloscyllium plagiosum | reverse complement strand
TGCAACATGACCTCCCAACTCCTGTACTCAATACTCTGATCAATAAAGGAAAGTATAGCAAACGCCTTCTTCACTATCCTATCTACCTGCGACTCCACTTTCAAGGAGCTATGAACCTGCACTGCAAAGGTCTTTTTGTTCATCAACACTCCATAGGACCTTACCATTAAGTGTATAAGTCCTGCTAAGATTTGCTTTCCCAAAATGCAGCACCTCGCATTTATCTGAATTATACTCCATCTGCCACTTCTCAGTCCATTGACCCATCTGGTCACGATCCTGTTGTAATCTGAGTTAACCCTCTTCACTGTCCACTACACCTCCAATTTTGGTGTCATCTGCAAACTTAAAAACTGTATCTCTTCTGCTCACATTCAAATAATTTATATAAATAACAAAAAGTAGAGGATCCAGCACCGATCCTTGTGGCACTCCACTGGTCACAGGCCTCCAGTCTAAAAAACAACTCTCCACCACCACCCTCTGTCTTCTAACTTTGAGCCATTTCTGTATCCAAATGGCTAGTTCTCCCTGTATTCCATGAGATCTAACCTTGCTAATCAGTCTCCCATGAGGAACCTTGTAGAATGCCTTACTGAAGTCCATATAGATCACATCTACAGCTCTGCCCTCATCAATCCTCTTTGTTACTTCTTCAAAAAAACTCAATCAAGTTTGTGAGACATGATTTCCCATGTACAAAGCCATTCCTTTATGTAATATCGCAGCTAAAAGGAATTACTCAAATTTTTCACTAGATAAGGATTATCCACTGAGACACAATCAGATCAACAGTCAAAGTTCACATCAAAATTATTCAAAGATGTTATGGACAATTTATGAATAAAATAATTCATATCAACAACATACTATCCAGAATTGCAGGTAGACTAGAAAGGTGGCATCAGACATTAAAGACCATGTTGAGGGCTTACAATCAAAACTCTTCAGATGATTCAGCCAAAGGAATTGTATTTGTACTTTCTGCCTTTGCAGATGCACCAAATGAATCAACCAAATTCAGTCCATTTGAATTAGTTTTTGGATATGAAGTGAGAGACCCACTAAAATTGATTAAGAAGAAATTCGTAAGTCAGAATTCAGAGACCGCATATTTGGACTATGTGTCAGATTTTAGGGAATGGTTAAATAGAGTGAGGGAGTTGACTAGACAGCATTTAAGGAAGCAGACAAGAAATCAAAACCTCGTAATTTTGTGTTAATGTTAGCTCCAATGATGGATGAACCTTTAAAAGCAAGGTTAGTGGAGCTTATCAATCAGAAAGGAGGTTGAGTGAGGTGAACTATTTGATAAGGACCACCACCCACGCCCTCCACCTCCTCAAAGACTTCCGTTTCCCCGGCCCCCAACGCCTCATCTTCACCATGGATATCCAGTCCCTCTACACCTCCATCCGCCATGACCAGGGCCCCAAAGCCCCCCATTTCTTCCTCTCCCGACGTCCCCAACAGTACCCTTTCACCGACACTCTCATTCATTTGGCCGAACTGGTCCTCACCCTTAACAATTTCTCCTTCGAATCCTCCCACTTCCTTGCTGCACAGGTGGATAAAGTGGTCAAGAAGGCATATAGTATGTTTGCATTCATTGAATGGGGTATTGAGTATAAGAGCTGCAAGTCATGTTAAAATTGTACAAGGCATTGATTCGGCGGCATTTAGAATACTGTGTACAGTTCAGGTCGCTACATTACCAAAAGGATGTGGACGCTTTGGAGAGGATGCAGAGAAGGTTTACGAGGATGTTGCCTGGTATGGAAGGTGCTAGCTATGAAGAGAGGTTGAGTAGGTTAGGTTTATTTTCACTAGAAAAAAGAAGATTGAGGGGGGGACCTGATTGAGGTTTACAAAATCATGAAGGGTATAGACAGGGTGGATAGAGACAAGCTTTTTCCCAGGGTGAAGAATTCAATAACGAGAGGTCACGCTTTCAAGGTGAGAGGTGGAAAGCTTAAGGGGGATACACGTGGCAAGTACTTCACACAGAGGGTGGTGGGCATTTGGAATGCGTTGCCAGCAGAGGTGGTAGAGGCAGGTGTGGTAGAGGCAGGCAAGCTAGATTCATATAAGATGCGTCTGGACAGATGCATGAGTAGGTGGGGAGCAGAGGGATACAGATACTTAGGAATTGACCGACAGTTTTAGACAGTACATTTGGAACGGCTCAGGATTGGTAGGCCGAAGGGTCTGTTCCTGGGCTGTAAATTTTCTTTGTTCTATTTACCATTAACCGATACAGGTACTGACTGGGTGGGTCAGATTTTCAGCTAGGGGTGGGAAATGCAATACCCAGATGAATTATGGATCCCGATATTGTGCCTGAAATCTGTCATGCTTGTGATACAATTTTGAAATGTTAATTCCCTAATAGGGCAAGAGATGAGCTTGTTGCCCCAAAAGTCAGCTTGAGCACCTTTGGGAGGTACGAGCTGTCTGGTTAGAACCAGCAGGAAAGACAGACAGCAGCTGGATTGAGGCCAGTTCTTTTCCACCTATCCACTCCACCCTCCTCCCTGAACTATCACCTTCATCCCCTCCCCCACTCACCTATTGTACTCTATGCTACTTTCTCCCCACGCCTACCCTCCTCTCATTTATCTCTCCACCCTTCAGGCACTCTGCCTGTATTCCTGATGAAGGGCTTTTGCCCGAAATGTCAATTTTACTGCTCCTCGGATGCTGCCTGAACTGCGGTGCTTTTCCAGCACCTCTAATCCAGAACCTGGTTTCCAGCATCTACAGTCATTGTTTTTACCTATTTGATAAGGACTCCATACAGAAAGAACTCTCACAGTGTGTGTCATGTGAATATGCTCAAGAGGTATTTTGATAGGGAAGGAAAGCAAAAGGAGACTGTGTTATTGGTTACAACACAGAGTGAAGAACCAAGTTCAAAGGATTCTGACTTGGATAAATCCCCAAATTAAAATGGACAACAAGGAAGTTGCCAAAAATTGGGATAAACTATTGAGTTACCTTCCAGAAGAAAATTGAAATGACCTGAAAGTTATTACTAACGCATGAGGAGATATATGGACATAAGCTGGAACGGATTAATCTAATTATGCATGATGTATATATAGGAATACTGTTTCGATTAAGCAACCTCCTTATAACTTACCCCCCTAAAGTTGGGCACAGGTTCAAAAGGAGATTGAACGCATGCTCCAAAATGACATAATTGAAGTGGGTTACAGTGACTGGAGCTCACCCATACTAAGATGCCAAAACCAGACAGTACTCAATGGTTATGTGTGTACCATTGCAAAGTCAATGCAGTTACAAAGACTGATCATATCCAATTCCAGTTTGAAAGACTATATTGAAAAGTTGGGACAAGCAACTTATATTTCTAAATTAGACTTGCTCAGAGGATACTAGCAAGTACCTTTTTCCGAAAGAACAAAGACAATTTCGGCTTTTTTAACACCAAATAGACTGAATCAGTGTAAAGTCATGCTATTCAGTACCAAAAATGCACCAGCCACATTTCAGAGACGAGCCAATAGTGTCATTGCTGGATTACCCAATTGTGTAGTTTCTTGATGACCTGGTTTTTTTAGACACACACGGAAGGAACATTTGCAACATTTATCAGAATTGTTTGATTGACTTTGGGAGTCAGGCTTGGTGATAAACCTGGCAGAAAGTGAATTTGTCCAAGCCCAACTCACCTTCCTGGACCATACTATTGCTCATGGACAAATGGCTCCACGGAGTGCAAAAACAAGGTAATTGGCGAGTTTCCCATACCATCGGCAAAAGGAGCAGTACTACAATTCCTGGGTTTGAATAGGTTTTATTGGAAATTCGTAACAAATTTTAGCAGGGTGGCTGCTCCACTCACTGAATTACTAAAGAAAGGCAACAAGTGTCAGTGGACAGTTGACTGGCAGAAGGCATTTGACAGCCTGAAACCTGTGTTGACTACTGCCCCACTTTTAGCCGCACCTAATTATGCAAAGCCATTCAAAGTGGCGATTGACGCAGGTGATGTGGGTGTCAGTGCTATGCTCTTAAGGGAAGACGACGAGAAAATAGATGAGAAAATATTGGGTATTTCTCCAGGAAATTGGACATTGATCAACAGAAATATTCAACAGTTTAGAAAGGGACTTTGAGCTTGGTGTTGGCATTGCAACATTTCAATGTTTATGTTACCAGTAATGTGTCTGAGACAATCACGTAAACTGATCATAACCTATTGAGGTTTGTGGAGAAATTTAACACAAAAATTCCAGACTGTTTAGATGGACCATGTTGTTACAGCCATTCAATTTGAAAATTGTGCATGTGGCAGAACGAGAAAACATGATTGCTGATGCTTTGTCGAGACTTGGATGAGAATCGGAGGCGTTAGTGACGAGAGTAAATGGACTGAAACAGAATATAGTAGTGCATGTTTGCATGCTTAGAATCAATGTAATGTATATGTGTGTTGTAGTGCACTAGCAATTTAAGATTAAGGGGTTTTAAAAATGAAGCCATCTTTGGACACTGAGAGTTGATTTTTTTTTTAAGGGGGTGGTGTGACAATGCTGTTCCTTTAACAAGGTTATGTTGTCCATGTTTTTTTTCAGAGGGGTCATAAAGGCAGAGGTTCTGATATGCCTGAGTTTATCTACTTGAAGAAGCTTTTAAGTGTTTTTTAAGAAGCAGTTGTACAATGAAAGGGGAGTGGCCAGTTCTTCCAGCTCAGCTCTTCTCTGGTTTGTTTTGGGTTTTAGCAAGCTGTCTTGTTTGCTTCTGCTGGTCAGTTTTTGAGGCTGCTGGTCAAAGAAACAGTTCCTTGCTGATCCTTTCTCTCTCTGACATGTCTCCTGTAAGAACCAGTTTTTGATTTTGTCTTGTTTTGCCAAGGCAGTGTTTGTGGAGATGTAGTAAGTATTTGGAACAGCATCATTAAGTTATGATAGAGTCGATTGGATTTTCAAATAGTTACATTATTCCAAATACAGTTTTCTTTTGTTTGTGCATAAATACATTCTGTTTTGTTTAAAACTGAGTGGTTGGGCCAGCTGCAGCATTCCTGGAATATCCACCATACATCTGCTTAAAACAACTAGAAAAGTTATAGTCTGGGCTCCCTTGAAATGTTTTGAGGGGGTCTGGTCTGGTCCACAATACATTCATTAAATAAATTTATTGGTTCAGGATGCTTTTTTTTTCTGTACACTGGTTTACATGTGTGAATGAGCTTTTAACACACTTCCAAGTTGAATTTTGAACTCACATATGGAGCTTCCTCTCGCAATCATGAAAGGCTTATCACCCAAAAGGGCTGCAATTCAAGAGAAACAAGGGTATCTCTGATAAATATAAAGAATGGCTGGAACACAACTTCGTTCCCAGCTCAATAATAATTTAATTACCAAGTAGGTTTTGTCAGGGGATAATAATAAGTGACTACTCTTAACAAAGGAAAAGGAAGGTAAAATTACCAGAGTCCTACTGCGCCGTAGGGCTGCTATCTCACTTGACAGAGGCAACTTATAGTGGTTTAAACTGAGGGTCACTGTATCTAAGGTGAAAGGAAAGGTTGAGAAGTTGTTCATGGTAACCTCAAGCTGGAATTGAACTCACACCATTGGCATCACTCTATGTTGCAAAACAATTTTCCACTAAGGAGATTAAATACATTTATATTTTCATATAACAAATGGCCTTATAGCCTATTCATTATATTTAATTATTTCTCACATATAGCAAACTTAAAATATTTGGATATTGGAAGAAACCTGGGAATATGGAATGGTGACAGAGATGGGGAAGGGCATAATATGATACTTTTCACTGTATCCCAATACATGTGACAATTCATAATGTGAGGAACAGGTGACCTCCTTATAATTTTCATATTCTTGTGTCAGGTTACAACCCTACAAGTTGTTACCTGCAATATGACACATCATGCATCTCTATAGAAACTATTTTGACATGATTCAATAGCATCAACTTTGCCTATGTGATCTGAAGAAATCAACAAACCTAAGACATGTCCCAGACATGGCAGATTGTTGGAGATTATTTACAGAATTGCATTTGTTGTCCTATTAATTCTTGGTTAGTTTTGGAACTCATAACAACCAATTATGTTCCATAACTCACTTTCGTAGCTGAATTGAATCTATGAAATAGAGGATTAGAATTCACAGGGAAACATTTATACTTTCTTCCAGCCAAACAAATGCCTATGTCTTGAACTATATTAAAACCCTTATTGTTCATATTATTGACTGACATTTTCTGCACAGTGCAATCCTAAAGAAAACCTGCAGAACCAAAACAAAATCTCATGATACCGAATCACTATAAACATCCATGAATTAAAGGTACCACTAAAATTTGAACTTTCTAAATTACAGGAATAGGTTCAAAGATATTTGTTATGATCCCTGACAGTACTGCCATCTTTACATTACAATGTAGTCGGGGCAAATAATTATTTTGCTTAAAGGAGGCAAAGTTTGAGATCACAGTACTTAATATGAAAATAAACCCCTATCATTCTGCAGTTTTGAAAAAATAAATAATTTTTACACAGCATTAGAAAAGTAAAACAATCTACTGTACACAACTTCTCCTCTAATATAGAGAATTAGCAGGAGATAAGAAGGTCACAGCAAGAAGTGGGATGAGATGAAGAGTGAAATTAGAGAGAAGGGGAGAGAGCAAGGACCCTGAGGGAACATTAGTGCTTGCTACTTGTTGGAGCTTGCACTCCTAAACCTGAAAGGCACAGGAAAAAGCTGTTCTGTGCAACTCAGAACAAGGATCCTATCAGACTTGAATCATTAACTTTTCTTTTCTCTCCACAGATGCTGCTTGACCTGATGAGTTTTTCCAGCACTTTCTCTGATTATTTCTCTTTCACAGACAGCTAACTTTGATAAGTTTGCACTGCCTTTGGCTATCTCTGAGCTCAATCTTTCTCAGCTGTACCCAGCAGATATTGCTTGTGAGCTTCTTGCCCCTTTATTCTCAACTACCAAATGCTTGCTGGGACCTGAGTAAGTCCTCAAATTCAGCCACAGCAATTCAGCTGTACAGAGACACCTCAACTCTCTAATACAGGCTGACCAATATACTGCATTCTTTTCAGCTCTTCAGAACTTCTCCTGAGCTATGATCTCCTGAAGAATGCTAACAACAGCACCTTTTCCCCAATTTTAAGTACTTGAATAATCAGTAGCCTGTGTGTAGTTGGAGTGATAGTAATGAGGTCAGCAGCTGGACATCATAGAATATGAGTTCCCTGACTGGAGCTCTTAATCTGCTCCAATCAAAGAGACCTGGTTGACATAAAAGGATGAATGTCAAGGATATTGAGCTGCTGAATGACTGGCCCATTGAAAGGCAGTGCTATTGTTAAAGGCTATGCATTTGTAAATAAAGGATGACTGGTCATGGGATGCTGGCCTCTGAAGAGTTATTTCAGTAACGACCTTCCACTTTGACCACCTCCACCAACTGATTGTGTACTTTATGTTCTCATTTTAAATTCTCCCAGTTAAGATCTCCTTCTTGCTCCAGTTTCCACAACACAGGTGGACTCCCTTTAAATGGCTAAACCTTGTTTAAAAAAAGGTACAGAATGTGCACATTCTTTAATGCCGCTGAAACGGACATGTGCTAGGTGTGTAGTTCCAAAAGACGGCTCGCCACCACCTTCTCAGGGCAGCTGAGGATGAGCAATAAATGAGCAATAAAGACTGCAATGCCGACATGCTACAAATTAATTTTAAAAATGAAGTTCTCACCAGTGCTCAGAACAAGGTAAGTTTACATTTTAAAACATAATGCAAAAAACAATGAAATCAGGTAAGATTTTCTAAACATTTTAACTTGTGTTCTGTAGCATTTTGTGAATTCTTGAAAGTGTTTAAAATGGCGCTACAAATTATTCTAGAACCAGGAATTAGACTAATAAAATCCACCCATTCACACAATATTAAATAAGATTATATGATCATTAAGACATAACAGTAGGAATAGGCCATTCACCCTTTTAAGTGACACCATTCAATAAGATCATGTCCCCTGTAAAACTTAACTCCCTTATTGATCATAATCAAAAATATTCAATGAGCCAGTCTCCACTGCTCTCGAATAAGTTAAAACTAATAAACCTCTTGAATAGTGCAAAGTACATGGGATTATTATCACCCTAACTTGCTAATATATTTACCAATCAATCAATGTTACTGCAAGAGAACAAACTGTTAAAGTAAGTAAAATTCAAGAATGGCAAATTTAGCAATGACTAAATTAAAGCAAAGAACTGTGGATGCTGGAGATATCAAACAAAAACAGAAATTGCTGGATTGTTGTCTTCCCACAGATACTTCTCGACGTTCTGAGTTTCTTCACCAATTTCTGCTTTTGTTAGTAATGACTAAAATCGATAAATGTCAAGGATATACAATCAGGGGAAATTTTGTCTTGCAATTTAATGTATGCATTTTCAGATATTTTGGAACATAGGAATTGGATTTGATGATTCACTCAAACCCATTCCACCATTCAAAATAGAGGAGCTGATCTATAACTCAAGTTCTATATTCTCTGTTAATCTTACCATGATAAAATCAATCTCAATCTTAAAATTCTTAACTGAATTAGCATCCTCAATCTTTTGAAGGAGAGGTTTTAGATTACATCTCTTTTATTTGCAAAAAAATGCCTCCAGAAGGAGAAAGATGAAACCCACAGACCTGAAGTGCATCCACTATTTTGTGGACCAATTTGTCCCACAAGAAGCACTAACATAAATGACCAGATAACCTGTTTTGTTTTCCATTAGTTGAGGGATGAATGTTGACTATGACACTGGGAAATATTCCCTTTTCTTAAAAAGGGCCCTGCATCTGGATGGGACCTTGTTTTCACATTCTAGTGGGAACATGGCATCTTTGACAATACTGGTGAGTACTGTCATTAATGACAATTGATTGATTTCGTCTGACGAGCTTCAGTCCTGCCTTTCAACTTCAAGCTTTGGTCTGAAGTGATTGCATCAACCTAAGTGAAAATGTTATTTTCCTTGTGGAACAATAACACTGAGTACTGGAGAAGAGCTGCCTTGCTGCAATTGTACAGGGCTATGTTGGGACTGCACTTGGAATATTGTATGCAGTTTTGGTCTCCTTATCTGAGGAGGGATGCTCTGACTATTACAATGAAGGTTTAACAGGCTGACTCCTAGAATGGTAGGACAGACATTTGAAAAGAAACTGGATTGATTAGGACTATAATTACTAGAGTCTGGAAGAATGAGGAGACATCTCACAGAAACCATAAAATTCTAACATGACTAGACAGGGTAAATGCAGAACGGACATTCCTAATGACGGAAAAGTCTAAAACTCGGGGTCACAGTTTAAGGATATGGGGTAGACAAGTTAAGACAGAGATGAGGAGAAAGTTTTTTGCCCAGAGAGCGGTGAGCCTGTAGAATTCTCTACCACAGAAAGCAGTTGAGGCCAAAACATTGACTGCTTTCAAGAAGGGGTTGAATATAGCTCTTAAGGCTAAAAGGACCAAAGAGTATGAGGAAAAAGCAGGGACAGGGTACTTGTGTTAGTTAATCAGCTGTGATCATATGGAATAATGGAGCAGGCTCAAGGGGCTGAATGGTCTACTCCTGCTCCTATTTTCCATGTTTCTATAATATGAGCACAAAGATTGAAATGTTAATTCTAATTTTAAAACAATGATGACTTACATCTGTACAGTAGGTGAGCTCAAGTAGCAATTAAAGACTGGATTCACAAAGCTGTTGAATAGAAAACTAGCAGCTTTTGAATACCAGAGTAGCTAGCTTTCATGCCCTCTTCCTCTCTATTTTTTCTTATGTTTCTTTAGCTGTGCAAATCCCTCAAGTCCAAATGCTGCTATGTCCTTTTACACTGATTTGAATATTCCTTAAATGGAGCTAGACTCAGCTAAATTAATTGATCTTAATGGGGCAGCAATGGGCAGCTAATATTTACCTCAGTTAAAAGGGAGAAAATTCACCAGGGATCCAAATCCCTTTGTGGAAGAAGGATTTCTGGCAACATCTTTATTTATTGTTATCCTGAAAGTGGTCGTGGGCAATGTGCCCCATAAGCTGGAAATGACGAACAGGAAGTTAACTCAGGAATAAAGTGCACATTTGTTGCCATAGAGTCATAGCATCATACAGCACAAAACAGACCCTTCAGTCCAACCTATCCATGCTGGACATAATCCCAAACTAAACTAATCCCACTTGTCTGCTCCTGGCCCACATCCCTCCAAATCTTTCCTATTCCTGTACTTTTAAATGTTGCAACTGTGCCCACATCCACCACTTCCTCAGGAAGTTTATTCCACATGCAAATCACCCTCTGTGTAAAAGATTTGCCTCTCATGCCTTTTTAAAATTGCTTTCCTCTCACCTTGAAAATATGCCCCAGATTCTTCAAGTCCCTCATCCTACGGAAAATACACTTACCATTAACCCTATGTATACCCCTCATGATTTTATAAACCACTATAAGGTCACCTCCTAACCTGCTAGGCTCCACTGAAAAATGTCCCAGCCTATCCAGCCTTTCTTTATAACTCAAATCTTCTATATCAGGCAGCATCCTGGTAAATCTCATCTGAAGGAGTCCTGATGAAAGGTTCCAACCTGAAAAGTCAACTCCCCTCCTCTTCTGATGCTGCTTGACCTTTTTTGCTTTTCCAGCCCTACTCTTTATCCACTCTAATCTCCAGAATCTGCAGTTCTCATTATGCCTAAATCTCTTCTGAACCCTCCTTAGCTTAATAATATCCTTCCTATAACAGGGGGGCGACCAGAACTGGACATAGTACTCCAGCAGAGGTCCCACCAATGGCTTGTACAGCCTCAACATGACTTCCCATCTTTTAACATACTTTTGAGTCCAGATGCACTGAAAAACTTTCAAGTATCATGCAGTTTGATGAACAGGTCATTCACCATGGAAAAGCACTGCAGAGGACATTGTTGATAAACTGCCTTCTTCAATGTAATTAAGGACTGAACTTGTTCAGATATTTCAGAAGGCAGATAAGAGTTAATATTGTTGTATGTCTCCAGTCACAAGCTAAGAAAAATGTTTCTTTAACCAAAGAACCACTATGAATTAAATGGATTTTTACAACAATTTAGTTGTTTCATGGTCACCTTTACTGAGCTTTGTCTTCCAAATTGTGTTGAAATTTAATTTAATTTAAATTCCCCTGTTACTGTAGTGGGTTTTGCACACATGTATCCAGTTCACTGGTAAGACCGCTGGATTACAGTGCTGCAACTGTTATAACACCAGGCACCTGTTGCTTTATTGCCCACTAAACCCCTGCACATGTATGAATTATGTGAGGATATGATCAATATAGGCTGTGATGCCTTCCGTACTCAAGTAACAATTTGTCCCCACCATGTATTCTCACAATAAAGAATTACCTACTGCCAAAGAAACCAAATATTTGTGTATCGGTTCCTACAGAAAAGGAAAGCATAGAACACAAAGAATAATAATTTTAAATAGAAATTGTGAAGTTTTCAATTTTTCCAACAGTAATTATATTTTGGATGATCAGTAATGCTTCATTCCTATTCATTGCAGAACATGCATTTACGGTGGAAATATTATATCAATCCTAAAAGCTTTTGCAAAACGCATACTATGTTTTGGTTTAAGTTTGGGGTAATTGGTGGAGTGAATTGTTGTTGACCTTTACATAATACAGTGTCTTTAAGACTAGTTCATTCAACAACTAACGCGCATCCATTAGGGATGATCTTGTTGTATGCCCTGTTTTATTTGCATGAGGCTTCTGTCTCAGTCCTGATCAAATATTCCTTACAAGACTAGAAATAAGGTTTCTATGTAATTGCTTAGGAAGTCTGTAACCAAAAATATAGTTTCTGACAACTTTGCAGCCAAGTAATAATGGCAGGGAATTCCCTATTTCTGTAATTTAGCAAATTTGCTGAACCAATATAATCATCGGCCAGTCTTGTGGTAAAAGTATTACACATTATTGTTATTGAGATATTCCATTTATCCAATATCTTAGAAAACTTGTTTAGAAACTTTTTTTGTTCTGCATTTTCTAAAATCTCTTGTGTTCACCTATAAACTTACATATTTTCCAGATCACCCAAAGTGTAATTTGAGAACTTGTCTAAAATGCAAATGTTTATTTTCACCTATTTGCAAAGGGTTCTGAAAGCTTGGAATTTTCTTTCACAAAAAACAATTGATAATAACTTAATTGTTAACATTAAAAACTGAAGTTGATGGATTTTTGTTAACATGAGATATTAAAGAATATGGGGCAAAGACAGAAGTGTTGAATACATCACAAGCCAGCCACAGGAACAGGTTGAAGGAACTAAGTAATCATCTACTGCTGTAACTATGTTCTCTTTTCTTAGCCAGAGAATGTTGGTGAAGTGGCCGTGGGTGAATATGTCTCAGTGCAGCAGATGGAATGGATAGACCAAAAATGCAGAGGGTATTGGGGAAGTCTATTCTAGTGTCTATTGCAGTTTGGTTATTATTTCTGGTGTCTTATTCAAGTGAGATCTAATAATTGCTGGTGCTCTGCTGATGTGGGCATTTTGGAGTTTGTCTTGAGGATAATTAATTTTTCCTTGTTTCTGTGAGTGAAATTCTGCTTCTGTGAGTGGGACGGCACGGTGGCTCAGTGGTCAGCACTGCTGCCTCTCAGTACCAGGGACTCGGGTTCAATTCCAGCCTCAGGCAACTGTCTGTGTGGAGCTTGCGCATTCTCCCTGTATCTGTGTGGGTTTCCTCCAGGTGTTCTGGTCTCATCCCACCATCCAAAGATGTGCAGGTTAGGTGAATTGGCCATGTTAAATTGCCCACAGTGTTAGATGCATTAATTGGGGTAAATGTTGGGGAATGGGTCTGGGTGGGTTGCTGTTTGGAGGGTCAGTGTGTACTTGTTGGGCCAAAGAGCCTGTTTCCATGCTGTAGGGAATCTAATCTAATTGATAGCATGTTATTATTAAATTACACTTTATTTGGGCAATGCATTGGCATATACAATCCTTGTATGTGGTGAATGGCATTGAAACAGCTAAACAAGAAATTCAGTATTGGTGAACTCAACACTAGACATTGTCAAAACAAATCAGAGAGGGATCAACAAAGAGAATGCTGCAATACAAGACAAAACATTAATATAGATTTCAAGATCATTCTGGTCAGAACAAACCTTGGGTATTGTGCTTAGTTTTGACATTTTTAAATTCATTCATGAGAGATGGGTATCACTGGCTGGGCCAGCATTTATTACCCATCCCTAGTTGCCCTTGAAGAGGTGGTAGTGATTAGCCTTCTTGAACCGCTGCAGTCCATATTGTGTACATAAATCCAAATGCCCTTAAGGAAGAAGATCCAGGATATTAACCAAGTGACATTGAAGGAGCATTGATATATTTGCAAGTCAGGGTGGCTTGGAGCGGAACTTGCAGGTGATGGTGTTCCCATATATCTGCTGCCCTTTTCCTTCTAGATGGAAGACATCATGGGTTTGGAACGTGCAGTCGAAGTGAATTTCTGCAGTGCATCTTGTAGATAGAACACACTGCTGCTACTGAGCATCTGAGGTGGAGGGAATGGATGCTTTTGGATGTGGTGCCAATGAAGCAGGCTGCTGTGTTCTGGATGGTGTAAAGCTTCTTGACTATTAATGGAGTTGCCCTCATCCAGGCAAGTGGGGAGTATTCCATCACACTCCTGACTGGTGGACAGGTGTTGGGGAGTCAGGAAGTGAATTACTCATTGTAGGACTCCGAACTTCTGACTTGTTCTTGTAGCCATTGTATTTATATGACTGGTCAGTTTCTGATCAGTGATAAACCCCAGCTCAGCGGGGGGATTCAGTGATGATAATTGAATTCAAGGAGCAATAATTTGATTCTCTTTTTTGGTGATGGTCATTTCCTGGCAGTTGTGTGGCATGAATATAACTTGCCAATAATCAGCCCAAACCAGGATATTGTACTCCTGCTGTACCTATTTTGATTCATCAATGGGTTTTGGGTGTCTCTGGCTAGGCCAGCATTTAATGTTCTTCCCAATCACCCAAGGGCTATTAAGAGTCAACCACATAGCTCTGGAGTTACATGTTGGAGAAGATCAGTTTTCTTTCCTAAAGGGCAATAGTGAACAAGATGGGATTTTCTGACAATGGTTTCATGGTATTCATTAGTACGTTAATTCCAAATTCTTTATTGAATTCAAATTCCACTATCTGCCATGATGGGATTTGAACCCAGTTTCCCAGAATATTAGCTGAGTTTCTGGAGTAATAGTCTAGCGACAATATCACTAGAATATGGGAAGCTGAGATACATCAGGCTCTAATCTTATTGTTAAAGTATGCTCTACGTATGCTTCTCTCCATCAAACTCACACACACAACCCTAACCAAACCTGCCTACCCTGTGTTACTTATGCCCATTTGTGGAGCTACTCTTTGACATTATTACAAGGTTGCTCCAGGGGTGGAAAGCCTTTAAGTTATAATAGAAACTGATGGAGACAGCTGTTATGATAAATGGGGGTGAATTGGCATCCCTCTTTTCAACAATCCAAGTTGGCCACAATAGTGATTTATATTCTATTTAGCACATATTTATACCTTACCCCAATTAAAACATGATTAACCATTTTCATCAGAAACTATCAGAGCCAATTACAAGGGGTAGACCTATTGGGGTCTGGGCAACATGGGCTATGGTGAGATATGTGGCATAATTGGACATCTCTAGATAGGCCCATTTCAAGGTCAGAAGCATCTTACATGGAGCAACTGATGAACTAAAGTTCTCAGGTACCACTCTGACTCCCATTTTTCAACATCCAACTTTTTTGACAAGATGTGAAGCTGAATGTTAATGAAGTGAATTGGGCCATTAAAAAGGCATTTAACAAGCTATAATATACTTGAATTGGTTACTTATCACTGGGTAGCAAGATACTCACCTCACCACTCATCAAAAACTAAAAAATGCAGGGTTCATGCTATCAGCAGTTGGGGTAGATGACATCAAGTGAGGGGAAACATTGCAGGCAATAGTGGGAGTGGTAGAGCATGATCCTTGGTGGAAATTGGGTACAGTAGCTGAACTTGAGTGAGTGCCATGTATTGGAGCAAAAATGGTGGCACTTATGCTGGCAGAATGGAGAAGGACTTAATCTACATTACTGTAAAGTCCTCCAGATAGGTGAGGTTGCTCAACTCATATGTCAACTTCAGATCAGGCTGGCATGATCTGATGTCATGGCCTCTACCGCTGGTCGTGGGGAAGGGGAAGTCCTGAGTTCACACTGTCAGCAGGACATCTAGTTCCCTGCTCACAAAGCGGTGTGCTCACTTCTCCCTGTCTGCAATGTCTGGGCCAAATATCAGAAACTGTGCAGGATAGCTCCAGAATGACAGTGGTTGACTGGGTGCACAGTGGGCTTTTCAAGATGGCAATCTGGGCAAGGGATGCTCGTCTTTCAGTAAGTTCTGCAGGATGGCAATTTGTTCTGCGACTGGTATGTGGTGAGATATGGCTAGAATTAGACAAAAATCTCAATGAAACTTCCACCTGGATGCATACATGAATAGAAAGGGTTTAGTGAGATATGAGCCAAATGCTTGCAAATGGGACTATGTCAGATTGAGATACCTGTTTAGCATGGATGGGTTGGACCGAAGGTTCTGTTTCTGTGCTGTATGACTCCATGACTGGCTGCAGATTTTACATGGCTAATTAGGTGCTTAAAGGATTAAAGGACACCCTGAGCTAAGGATTTAAGGATTATTAACTGCCGAAGCATTGTGGTTACTTTTCATCCCTACTATCAAAAATATACCGAATGAAATTCTTCACAGCACAAATGCATAATAATAGTTTGTAAATTTAAGAATTACAGAGTTGTTACAACATAGGAGGCCATTCTGTACATCTGGTCTGCACTTGTTCTCCAAATTTACTTGTTCACAATTTAGTTATTCCCTAGCCTTGTTCCTGTAATGTTACACATTCTGATTTTTCAGACAAGTCTATTTTCTTTTTGAATGCTTCAATTGAGCCTGCCTCCACCACAGTCTCCATTTGCACATTCCAGGCCTTAGCCACCCACTGTGTGAAGAGTTTTTTCCTTGTGTCACTTTTGTTTCTTTTACAAATTATCTGTGGCTTCTTGGTACTCCTATCTCCACGGCCCACATACCTCATTATTCTCAATATGTCTTTCAAATGTCTTGTAGGATTTCCTTTCTCAAAGCAAAACAGTTCTTACTTCTCCAATCCATCTTCATAATTAAAGTTCCTCATCTCTGGGATGGAGCTCTTGAATCTTTTTTACATCCTCTCAAATACCCCACATCTCTCCTAAAGTCTGCTGCATAGAACCAGATATAATACTGGGGCTGGGACTGAGTTAGTCACATAAACAATTTCAACATAACCTTCTTGCTCTTATACTCAATTCCCCTATTAATAATTTGCAGGATACTGTATGTTTTATTAACTGGTCTCTCACCAACCCTGATGCTTTTAATTACTTATGCTCACATATACCCAGGTCCACTTGGAGCTGCACTGTCTTTAGATTTGCACTCTTTATTTTGTGTTGTCTCTTTGTGGTCTTCCTACCAAAATGGATCATTTCATATGTCTCCATATTGAACCTCACTTGCCACCTGGTTACCTATTCCACCAAATTATTTGTATCCTTTTGGAGTTCTACACTATCCTCCTCAAAGATCACAATGCTTCTATTATTTTTCCAAAAGCTTTGAAATTAAATTAAAAACCTTCCTGGAGTATGACATTTGTGTTATGGCAATATGTGAGGCAATATCGGGACTAATTTGTGCCACTTTTTATGCTTTTCATCAAATGGTAGTGAGATGCCAACTGATGTCACTAATGGTCGTTAAACATCTTGTAAACGCTTCATTAATATTCAGGCTCCCACTTTACAAAACATGCAGAACAAGTTCAATGTTGGCAAAACTCCACAAGGAATCCAAAGCACTTACCTGGTGAATTCAACTCGTTGCTTGTTCTGAACAGTATAGATCTTGCCTACAATCAAACCACAGCCCAAGGCATCATCCACAGGTACCAGCTGCATACACCCCTTAAACATGGCTTTGACATCCAACATCTGCTAATCCCTTCCTGCCATTCTTGAATTGCTCTGACGATGCTCTGACTGTCCTGGCCATCAGACAAACAGTCGCATGACATTGCACTCCTGTAGCTTCTGGGCAATGAGGCCCATTGTGCCCCATATGCCTGTCAGCCACTGCTGCTCCATCCTGTGCATTTGAACAAAAGTCCCTGATTGCTAACACTACAGTGTTCTTGCACTGAGGCTCAGTAAGTGCCTGGTCTCTGACAGTCCTCCATGTGCCAACGGCTTGGAGCATTTCTTTCTCATCTAGCTGGAAGCTGTTAAATGAGGTGATCATCAGATTGTGTATCCATATCCTCTATACCTACTGTCCCCTGAGGTGTCAGTGTTTGGGTGGGTGGGGATGCAACAGGCAGTCTTACCAATGCTTTCTCTGATGCCTCAGTATTCTCATCCTCAGAAGTCTGGGAGGTAGCTTCTAGGGAGCTGGGTCTGCCAGAGGTCATGGGGAGGCTGGCAATAGCTGCCGGATCAAAGAGAGTGAGGGTGTTGTGGCCAATGATTACGAGTGGTGTGCAATGACTGAGATTGACAATGTGATGAATGGGAGAGTGCCAGTGGAAAGAAGTGTGGTACTTACTCTTTTGGCAGGATATAAATGTTTTTGCATCCTTGCAGATGTTTCCTGTGATATTAAGGATTCTCTCCTGGGAAGGGCTTGGATGTAGTGCACCTCCCACCCATACAGGTTCTCTTTGCCCAGGTATGGGCTTGTTTCTCCTGCAATGACAGAAATGGAAGGAATAAATGAGCTAACAGTGGTTGGTACAGATGTCAGTACTGGTGCATGTGAGGGAAGGGTAAGTGAGGTATTTCAAGGGATTGTAGAGACCTTGTGGAGGACATTCATGTGGGAGGTTGGGATGGAACGAGCGCGAGTGAGGGAAGGTGATACATGCAGTTGTTAGAATGGCAGAGAGAGAAGAGTATAGCACTTATTCTGGCAGTAACAGAGAAGTTTCACTACTGGCCATTCTTCCTCACCATTCAGACAGCATGGCCCTGGCTGATGATACAAGAAAATGCTGTCAGGATCTGGTGACGCACTGTCGACTAGTGATCCTCCATGAAGAGGACACCTCTCCTCTGGAACATTCTGTTCACTAGGCCATCCATCAGAGAATCACATTGCCATCTTCCCCTTCCCTGCCATTTTCTGACACTTCACCAATGAATAGGTGAACAATGAGTAGCCTTTCAAAGATGGTGCTGGCGCAAGAGTTGCAGGTGTGTTGGCTGATATCCACTTAGTAGTGAGTTGTTGTAGGAATGGTGCAAGTTAAAATGGGGCAGAAATTGGATGTGAAAGACACCACAGAGCGGGTAGATGAGTTTGGCAATAATTTGGCTGGAGAACTTGTTGGGTCTCGTGAGAAATAACATTTCAACAAAGCTTAATGCGATTTGGACATAGCCAAAAAAATTGTAAAAAAAATAACTATTTCTCTGCCATCTATCAAATGTAAAATTGTGTGTAAATGAGAGCAAATGTAAGTTAAGAAAATTGAGTATGAATTCAAAACAGTACTTTTTATAAGTCTCCAAATGACTGTAATGCATCGCTTTATGCTTATTGTGACGCAGTTATGACACAGTTCCAACTTTGGTCCTGAGTCAGAAGAATCCAGGTTAAAACTGTGGTCAGACTCTTGATCATGTAATCTAGACTGACACTTCCATAGCAGTACTGGAGAAATACACGGTTAGAGATGGTGTTTCTCAGACGAGACATTAAATAGATGGCTTCTCTGCCCTTGAGTGAACATCCATAGAAACATAAAAATTAAGAGCTGAATTAGGCCATTCAGCCATCCAGCCCATCATGTCTGTTCTGTCATTCAATGAGATTGTGGCTGTGTTCTGAATTCCATATTCCCATCCCCAATAACCTTTGATTTGCTTACCTAACACAAATATATGTACAGTAAAACAAAGAACTGCGAATGCTGGAGATCTGAAACAAAAACAGAAAGTGCTGGAAAAACCTGGCAGGTCTAGCAGTTTCTGTAGACAGAAAAACAGAGTTAACATTTTAAGTCCAGTGACTAATGAATGGTTCTGATGAAGAGTCACTGGACCTGAAATGTCAACTCTGTTTTTCTCTCCATAGATAGTGCCAGAGCTGCTGAGTTTTTCCAGCACTTTCTGTTTTTGTTTAAGAATCTGCCCATCTCTGCTTTAAGAATGTTTAATGAATGATCTCCACTGCTTTCTGGACAGAGTTACAAAGTTACACAGCCCTCTGAGAGAAAAAGAATGTAAAAGATCTCAGGAATTGGAATAGGAGAATTATCCTAGATTCCTGGTCAATATTAAACCCTCAACTGACATCACAAAGCTGTTTATGGGAACGTTTTTTATTATTGGCTGGTACATTTCCCTGCACAACAGTGACAATGCTTCAAAGGACTGCAAAGCACTTTAGGATATCCCAGGGTAATGTAAGACAGTATACAATTATCAAATTGTGTTTTACTTAAAATATAATATACATCCAAATAGGATTCGTGATAGTTAACCCTTTCTGGACATACTTTGTTCTCCATATTCAAATCATATTTTGACACTGGATTTAACAAATATTTCTTTTCCTGATGAAGGACTTTTGCCCGAAACGTTGATTTTCCTGCTCCTCGAATGCTGCCTGACCTGCTGTGCTTTTTCAGCAACACACTCATAACAAATATTCCCTCGAGCCTTAAAAGGTTAAAGTATTGTTTCCTCTCCCGAATTCTTGGTCTGTTTATTTATTTTCTTTCAGGAATTGGAGAAGTAAAGGGAAGCAAGCAATCAAATAGGGTGGTTGATCTTTGTCACAGCTTCACTGGGCGGAGCTGTATGTCCTTTCTTCTTTGCCAGCTCGCTGGGAGCGAAGTGACTGATGAAGCAAGTGGCGCGGTGTATGTTTCCTCTTTCTCGGAACTTGCCTGACGCTATTTCTTTGTCCTGGCATTGTTTGGAAAGGAGGTGTGGAGAGGGTGAGAGAGAGAGAGTGTGTGTGTGTAGTAGTAGCATGGATTGCATTGTTTGGAAGAGAGTGTGTGTGAAGGGAAGCTTCTTGTTGTTGTGAAGGTTGATGCATTGTAGGTGTGTGTTGCATTTTTTATTGTGTGTGTGTGAGTGTGCAGCTGGATGTGTGTAATAGCGGGTTGGAGGCAGGCAGCAACCACGTTGTTGCGAGTGAATGGGTGTGTGTGTGTGTGTGAGTTAGGACGGAGTGAGTCAGCCTGTGTATATAACACACTGACTGAGGGGTCGCTGTCTGTGTACCTCCTCCAGCCCCAGCCTGTCATTCACAGGGGGAAGCAGCAGCAGCAGCAGCAGCAGTAAGCAGCGGCATGGCGAAGCGGAAAGGAGCAGGCTCCGTGAGCCCGGGACACCAACAACCGCCACGGTGGAGCCCCAGCACCTCAACAGGGCGGCGAGGGCCAGCCGTAGGAGTCCTCCATCTATTTATTATGGTTTGTTCCCACATAGCGGAGGGGACGGCAGAAGGTTAGTGAAGGGGAACGAAATAAATATTTATATAATTTTCAACTCACTGTCTGTTCCCGCACCGTTTTATATATATATTTTTTAAAAATCGAGTTTGTTTTCTGGTAATTTTTTTTGTGTGTGAGAGGAAGCTGACTTTTTAAACGTGTCCCCTTCCTCGCCCCTCCCCCCCCCCCCCCGCACCTTTTTCTTTAATAGTCCAATTTTTAATCTCTTGCTTTATATTTTGGTAAAATTTATTTTTGGGAAGGTCGAGGAGGGAGGGAGGCTCGGGTTTGCTGTGGCAGGCCGCCCAGTGAGAGCCCTCCGCCGGCCCCCCTTCCCTACACCAGCTCTAGGCTTCACTCGGCCTAGAAAGGGGAGAGAGAGAGAGAGAGGACAATAATAAGAGGACGAAATAAAATCTCCAAGGCTTTGACTCATAGATTCTCCCTCCTTTTCCCCCCCCCCCCCTAACAAGGAATGCACAGATTTTTCTTGCGTTTTGTTTACAAAAAAAATGCCTAAAATAATATACCCATAAATAGCCTGGCTGGGACCAAGTTGTGATAAATCGGAAGTATTTAATTTGCTCACACTATGAAAGCCTGTTAGGCCTTTTTTTTTTAAAGATGTAAAACCAGTAGATAAGGAGTCATAAAGACACAAAAGGGAAACGTGATTATGTAACAGCAAAGTGGTACAAATTTTTTTTTATTTAAATGTCTTTTTTTTCCGTTTGAGATTTGCCACCTGGGTATTTCCAGTTGTCACTCAGAGCTTAACTATCCAAACCCCCACACGTTAGATATAAAATTTTTGTCGTGGTTGTTTGCTCGTGTTAAAGTGCATGTTGTGGTCTCTGGGCTGACAAAGTCCTCTATATGTAGAGTGGTCAAAAATACCAAATGGGGATGGTGTTAATATTATTTTGAGGTGCTTCTGGTTTTGTTTGGTACCATTTTGCATTGTGGTGCTTCCCTGCAGATGTAGTTAGTGTTGGAGTTTGTTAAAATGTAATGGCAATTACTGTGATAGGCATACTAAGTTCAAGTAAATTTGGATGTAGGTTTGCTCGCTGAGCTGGAAGGCTTGTTTTCAGATGTTTTGTCAACATACTAGGTAATGGGCTCACTGAAGATGTTACCTAGTATGATGTCAAAATGTCTGAAAGCAAACCTACACTCAGAACCACAACCTGAGTTGCAAATCTTCTTAACTATCAGGTAAGTTTTATACAATTGGTAAAATTAGTAATAACTTGTAGGATTGTTGCTGATCAATAATTGTTAATCTTTAGTTGAAGTTAAGGACCTTTGGGAGCCTTTTGTTATGACTTGTGTGTTGTTTGTTTCTGTCTTAGAACTTTTGTCAGACATTAACACCTAAGGAAAAATAGTGCATTCCTCTTGGGATGTACCAGATTAGTTTGCACGGACTCTACTCTTAACTTGAATTTAAAATATCTGAGGGTGGAATCATAATCAGTAGGTTTAGGTCTGGACAGGCAAAAACAGTTTACGTTTCCATTTATGTGCATGTTTTGGCAAAATTTGGTTTTTGGGTTGGGGAAGGTGAAAAGTGGTTAGACTTCACTAGGATGTTGTTTGATCACTTACAGCTTTATTTACTTGCCATACAAGAGAAGGAATCTCAGTAGCCAATTCGGCTTATTGAGCTTGCTCAGTCACTGTTAGATCATGGTCGATCATGTACTTTGATACTTTCTCTCACCATCTCTTTATGTCATTAGATTTCTGGAGACGTTTTTTTTGTTTTGACTTAAACCTGATCAATGATGAAAGTTCCACACCTTTAGGATGGAGAATTCAAAAGATGTGCCACCTTACGTGAAGAAATTCCTCCTTATCTGATCTCTTAAGTGAGATCATGTATCATTCTAGAGATTACAGCCCACCATTCTTCAATCTCTTTGAGAATTGTGCCAACCAAGGAATTAGTCTTGTGAATGTTGTACTTTGTCTTTGGTAGATACATCCTTCCTTGCATAAGATGGGCAATGCTGTACACAGTACTCCAGTTGTGCTCTCAACAAGGCTCTAACAGTAAGCCATCTTTACTTTTGTACTTGACAGCAAAAGATATTGGCTGTCTTATTCATTGCGGCACGCATGCTAGCTTTTAGTAACTCGCGAATAAGGACACCTATATATCTCTCTTGGACACAGATTTACTGAGCTCTCATCACTTGAAGAAATATTGTTTCTGATTTTTGTTTTCCCCTGCCAAAGAAGATAATGTCTCTCAGCTTCAATTATGTTTTACCTGCCCAGCTCTTGTCCATTTGCCTTGTCTGTCCAAAATGTCTTTGCATCTTCCTCGCATTTTGAACTCCCGCTTAGTTTTGTCATCAGCAGATTTGGAAATATTACAACTGATCCTCGCAAACGAATCACTTATACAGATTGTGAACAGCTGTGGCATTAGCACGATTCTTGCAGTACCCCATTACAGCTGCCCCAGAAGGAAAACCTGGTTATTCCTGCTCTCTGCTTTAGTCTGTTAAACAGCTATTAATCCTTACTAATATGACCCCAATGCCATGTCTTCTAATTTTTTTTTCTTACAAAAATATTTGTCATTTTGGGATTTTTTTTCCCTTGAGTGAAAGCTGCACCTGAGTTTTGAGGAAGTTGCTTTAGAATTTTTCAGTGATTGTATTTTGATACTGCTCTGTTTACAGACACAAACCAAGTGTCAGTTTTTTTTCTTCAAATTTTATCTTTACCAGTGTTAGATTTTTCAAGACTTTGAGCTGGAGCTAACTTTTTTAGCAGTCCAAATGTAAGCCATTTGCTACAATATTTCCTCTAACTTGCATTTTTATAGCATCTTCTCACATACTATGAAAAGTATAGAATCCTTACAGTGCGGAACATAGCTGTTCGGCCCATCGACTCAGTGAAGATTGTGTTCCTATCTCTGCAACTTCTGATTTTTACCATGGTTAATCTACCTAGCCTGCACACAGTTTCCCTACAGTGTGGATGTTGGCCATTTGGCCCAACAAGTCCATACCGACCCTCCGAAGAGCATCCCACCCTGACCTGACCTATTCCCCAGCTCAATGACTCTACATTTACCCCTGACTAATGCACTTAACCTACACATCCCTGAACACTATGGACAACTTGGCATGACCAGTTCACCTAACCTGCACATCCTTTAAGCTATAGGAGAAAACCAGAGCACCTGGAGGAAACCCACGCAGACGTGGGGAGAATGTGCAAACTCCACATGGTCAGCCACTCAAGGCTGGAATTGAACTTGGGTCCCTGGTGCTGTGAGGTAGTAGTGCTAATCAGAGCCACCATGTAGCAATCAGTATTTCACATAGCAGGCAGACCAAGAAGTAGAAAATTTAAAAAGGTAGTCTTTTTGAAGGGGTTTCTGGTGATCAGAGAAGTAATAATGCCAAGATGTTTCCAGAGTTGAGGGGGAGCTGTACTCTGGGACACACAGCAATATTTGGAATGGAAGGATGCATACAACTTTGAACATGGTCACTGTGAGATGTGATCTGGCAAAATTTTTTTTTTTTGGAGTCTGTCAAAGTTTTTGCAAACAGGGTTGATTGGAAGGGGAGGATTTCTTTTTTTTTAAAGTAGTGTTTCTCATGCTCTGTCCTAAAAATGTTTCAATCAGTAAATGAATTGATTATGCTTGAAGTTCACTGCCACTTTGCTTGTGGAACCTTATAGTGCACATAATGAGAAATTAGTATCTGGATTTGTGGATGTAGGGTGCCGGTGGAGAAAATGTCAGTTTACATTAAGCGATGTTCTGCCATTCTCAATGTCTCCTGCCAGACTTGAAAGGGCTGTAAGTGGGATGGGGGAGGGGAGGGCAGGACATGACCAGCTAAGGGATATAGGGAGAGTGGGTAAATGGCGTTGAAATGCCCACCAGCCAAGATTGAGTCCACTCTGCCATTCAATGGGCCAAACTGCCTTACCTCCACTCCTATTTCTTAGGGTCTTATGGCCTTGAAAGAAATCGTTCATAATTTAAAGGTTTTGAACTCTGTATTGAGTCCAGAAGGCTGTAAAGTGTTTAGTCTGAAGTTGATGTTATAGAGTCATCGAAAGGTGTAACGCAGAAACAGCCTCTTTGGTTCATCTCATCCATGCCGACCAGATATCCAAACCTAATCTAGTCCCATTTGACAGCACCTGGCCCATATCCTTCTAAACCCTTCATATTCATATACCCACCCAGACACATTTAAAATGTTGTAATTGTACCAGTCTCCTCCCCTGCCTCTGGCAGCTTATTCCATACAGGCACCACCCTCTGTGTTTTTTAAATAAAAACGTTGCCCCTTGGGTCACTTGTTATATCTTTCCCTTACCGCCCTGAACCTATGCCCTCTAGTTCTAGACCTTCCCCTTCTCTTCTCTCCCCCCCCCCCCCCCCCCCCCCCGGAAAATATCTTGTCTATTATCCATGCCCCTCATGATTTTATAAACCTCTATAAGGTCACCCCTCAGCCTCTGATGCTCTGGAGAAAACAGCCCCAGCCTATTCAGGCTCTCCCTATAGCTCAAATACTCAACATCCTTGTAAATCTTCTCCGAACCCTTTCAAGTTTTGCAACATTCCTTGTAGAAGGGAGACCAGAATTGCACAATATTTCAAAACTGGCTTTAACAATGTCCAATACAGCCACATGACCTCTCGACTCCTATGCTCAATTCTGACCAATAAAGGAAAGCTTACCAAATGTCGCCTTCACTATCCTACCTACCTGTGACTCCACTTTCAAGGAACTATGAACCTGCACTCCCAGGTCTTTGTTCAGCAACACTCCCTAGGACCTTAGCAGAACTTGTACACTTAATGGTAAGATTTGCTTTTCCAAAATGCAGCACATCCCATTTAAATTAAATTTCATCTGTCACTCTTCAGCCCATTGGCCCAGTTTTTGCTGTGTTTCACGAGAACAGTGCAGCATATGAATGGGCATGTGAATGGGCCATTCAGCTTGTTTCACATTCAGTGAGATTATGGTTGATGATCTTCTGTCATATCACTTCCTCGCACTATCCCTGTGTCCTTTAACACCTCTTTGATTAGATTAGATTTTCCTACAGGCCCGTCAGCCCAACAAATTCATACCGACCCTCTGAAGGGTAACCCACCCAGACCCATTTCCCACTGACTACTGCACCTAACACAATGAGCAACTTAGCATGGCCAATTCACCTGACTTGCACATCTTTGGACTGTGGGAGGAAACTCTTGCAGACACAGGGAGGATGTGCAAACTCCACACACAGTCGCCTGAGGCGAGAATTGAACCAGGGTCCCTGGTGCTGTGAGGCAGCAGTGTTAACCACTGAGCCACATTGCATATGCAAACTTGGACAGCAATAGTCTCTGACCAAGCCTGCCCAGTACTCTTGGCATTAGCAGCACCCTGTTGGTCCTGCACAGAAGTTTTGAACATAACCTTGCATCTTGAATGTGCATCGAGGGTGAGAACGCTGCCACTGACGGGAAAGTTTTGACAAACTGGAATTTATATACGACAAAAACTTGGAAGGATGCTCAAGAATCCTTCACTGCTTTAAGATGGGTGTGTAATAACGTACAAATGATCTGGAACTGAAATTTGAGTGAATTAGTCTCTGAACTACCTACACAAGTGTGTATTAGTGGGGCATAAGTGACTTTTAGTCCTGACTTGTGTGAACTGGATCCAACTATAAGTACATGCGATTTCCTTAATCTTACCTGAAGTAAATTGATCTGAGCTAATGAGAAGGAAATTATGAACAGGATTTTATATAATTGGCTGTCTTGGCTAACTGTTTTGTAACATGAGCCTATTCTAGATTTATTGAGATGGTTACGTGGAATAGTGTTTTCTTACCTTCTCAAATTATTTCAAATTTTCAAGTCAGGCATGTGCTTCAAATTAATTTTCCCACACTCTTAACATGTCAGTTATAGTTAACTCTATTATTTGACTCTAACATAGAGGTGAGGTCCCATTTCAGAGACCTGAGTACAACTCAAGAGTACCATAGAGAATGCAGAATGGTTTAGATCACGTGTTGAAATGAGAGACTCTTGTCAGTGCTCTTGCGTGCAGAAAACATTCCATTGTTTTGAAGAACAGGAGAGTGGTTAGGACAGAGTTAAATCAACAACACCGTATATACTTATTTATTTACTGTTTGGGGAACTTGCTGTGCACAAAACTTCTTGCACCATAATGTTCCGACTTCAGGTTTTTCTTTAGGATTTAGAAGTAATACACACTTTCAGACTATTTCCTGGTATCACTATGACTTAAACAAGAAGAATTATTTTTGCTGCAATAATTGAGTTACCACACACCCTTACATTCTAATAAGAAGACATTTGGAGGAATTGAAAAGTGGAAATGAGAAATCATTTTTTTTCAAAAAGGAAAACTGCATGGTTAAATAGTGAAAGCAAAAACCAGCAAAGGACAGTGAAGTTAAAATCTATTTTAGAGAGTTAGGAAGAATTGGAGAGTTGGTGGGTGTTGTGAACTTCACAGTTCTAAACGTTCCTTTTTTTTAAGAATATATAGAGCAAGCTTTTAATAAAATTTGTATCCTATTCCTTGTAATATTAAAACACCTGAAGCTAAAAGGTGATGTATGAGAGAATCTTTGCAAGTTTGACTACTTTCAGCCTGGGAGCTTTGCTACAAGAGGAGGAATGATTGAGCAAGTAACTGGAGCCCTTCTTTGTTGCAACAAAACACAGATACAATGTATGACATTTTATCTCTAGTTGTGACAAGTTGGTTTTGTATTCAGTATAGATTCTGTAACATCCAGGAGACTAATGGAGGATCAAGATTATGTTGTTTTTGCTCACAAACATACTAGCTGTTTAGATTTGGGATGTGCAAAGCAAAATGCTGCAGTTGCTGGAAATCTGAAATAAAAATGCTGGAAAGACTCAGCTGGTCAGAGAGAGAGAGAGAGAGAGACCTTTTAACAACTCCAATTTTCTGATGAACTTGAGATAAGCCATCGCACAGTGTTAGAACAAAATGCAGATACAAAGAAGGTACTCCAGTTACTTAATCATTCTGCTTCCTGTAGCAAAGCTCCCAGACTGGAAGTGGTTAAACTTCTCTTTGTAAAATTCAGACACTATTTTTCAGAAATAAAGACATTGCAAAGGTTCTCTGGTATGTCACCGTTTTAGCTACAGTATTTTAGTATTACAAGGAATAGGATACAAATTTAGATATTCCTTGGAGCAACAGCAGAATTAGATGAAACATCAGCTGGTTAATGCCCCAGAGAATAGTGAAAATGTTGAACGGTTGCTATCTCATGAGGCCTGAATACTAGTTCATCTTTGAGAGCACATTCTGTTTCTACTTTGTGCAAAGATTACTTTGTTATGCAGATGGGTATTTTATAATGTAAATTGGGGCCCAGCATTGTTTTGATCATCCAAAAGAGGTTGAAAAAAGAGATTTCTTGACACCAATTGAGGATAAGTTTTTGCCTTTCCAGGAGGTCACAAGGCTCCTGGTGGGTGAAAGTGTCAGCATGTGATTTGTGAGGCATTACAACTATGTTTGGCTAAATAGACCACATGCTGTTGTACCACTTCCAAGCTCAAATTCTGAGGCTTGGAAGTGGTGAAGGTGGAACCTGCAACAAGTCTACACAGCTTACAGTGAAGGCTGAATATGATGCTCTTGACTGTTTTCTGCAAACAATCAAGAAAGCTAATGGAATGATGGCCTTGCATCTTGGCAACTAGAGTGTAGGGATGGGGAATTTATGTTGCTGTTGTACAAAACCATAGTTAGACCTCACTTGAACTGCTGAGAGTAGATCTGGCCTTGGAGGGAGTACAATGTAACTTTACAAGAATGATACCTGGATATATGAACTAGGCTTACCTTTTCCAGAATTTAGAAGGTTAAGGGGTGATCTGATTTTTGAAGTCTTCAAGATATTAAAAGGACAGGTTCTGGATAAACTTTTTTCCACTGCTTTTATGAGCTACTAGAACTAAGAGTCGTGGCCTTAGCATTTGGGCGAGACTGTTCAGAAGAGATGTGTGGAAGCACTTCTAAACAGAGGATGGTAGATGTTTGGAACTCTTCTACATGTAACAGTGGATGCTGAATCAGTTGTTAAATTTTAAAATTGAGAAAGGTAATATTTTGCTACACAAATACATTGAGCGATATGGACCAAGGGAAGGTAAATGAAGTTAGACTGCAGATCAGCCATTAAATCATTGGATGGTAAAAAGACTTAAGGGGCTGAATGGCCCACTCCTGTTCCTGTGAAGGAAATTTTGACTGATCCAGAACAATGTGTGACAAACAAGTGGTTGTTTAGTTGCATATGTTGTGAGAAACAATAGAACTGGATATCATAAGCGTAATGTGTAAGTTGTAACAAACTAAGACACTTCCACCTGAGGTGACAACAGACTTTTTTTAAAAAGCTTTTGTATGCCTTTAGAAAAAGAGAAACATTAGCAAAATTCTACTGACCTGGGCAATAAAGAAAACTTACAATATTGGTCAATAGTGCATGCTTGTGGAGAGGACAAGAAGTATTGATATTCCAGGCTTACAATGTCAGTTATGATATGGAGACTATAACTTGGTGTTGTGATTTTTTTTTAACTTTTGTACACCCCAGTCCAACAAGTTTAGTTGGAAGCACTAGCTTTCGGAGTGCTGTTCCTTCATCAGGTGGTCGTGGAGTACCTGATGAAGGAACAGGGCTCTGAAAGCTAGTGCTTCCAATTAAACCTGTTGAACAATAACCTGGTGTTGTGATTGTTGTTTTGAAAAAAAAAACACAAGAGTTATGACTTTGACCAGGCAAGACTGTCTTGGATGTTTTTTTTAAGGACAGGATGTCAGACAGATAAGGCTCTAGTGTGTTGAACTTGATACTGAGCATCAGAGGAGAAAGGAAGGTTGAAAATAAATCTTTTTTTTTGTTTTTGAAAAAAGATTGAATTTATCTATCTTAGGGTAAAGAGAGAGGTTTTTAGTCCAGGGAGACATTGACAATGTTAGTCAGTATAGATAGCCTAGTGGTCAGGATAAATAGTGAAAGGAATTGAGGCTCAGGAGAAGGAGATGAGTGACTTTGAGCTAAATGGCAGAATGGAGAGTGTACTCAGAACCTGGAATGATATGAGAGAGGGGAGAAAAGATTTTAATGATTGGTTGAAATGAAGGCTAAGTTAATTGACTTACAATTGTACAAAAGGTTCTCTGGAACTTTAATCCTATTTCAATAAATAATTTTGCCTAAATTCTGCAGTAATTTGAATATTTGGAAAGGCTAACTATTATAGTTTTTTTTTGCATTTCACAAACATTTTCAGAAGCTTGTTTGCATTGAGTCAGTTTTGTTTTGAATATGCATCTTCTACAAAAGTCAGAACTTTAGATGACCCATATTTTAATGATTATAATCGCTACACTGGATATTAGTTTGCTTTAGCTTTTTAAATGCTCTCCGATTTTTACCTGAAGTGTATAGCTTTCCAGTTTGAGAATTCTAATTATGTCCAGTGGGCTGGTTATTTGATCAGTTCAGCCAACATTTTCTGTTAATGTTATTTTAGTACAAAAATCGAGTGAATGAACAAATTGATGTTTATATTATATAGGAAGTATTTGAAGGGTCCACTTGGTTTGGGTAGCTCCTCCAATATAGTGAGAATTTGTTTTAATGATAGTGTTTTGTTTTACAAAGCAGCTTGCCTTTGCATAGCACTAATTTGCATTTTTTTTAAAAAAAAACTATGGAAAAATCCCAAAATGCTTCATAGAAGAATAATCGGACTTTGGATGTGGGATGTGTTCTGTATGGAAATGTGGAGCGGCTAGTGACTAGTTGGGTTAGAAAGCTGGAAAAGAGCTTACTGTCTTGATGTGGGGGGAGTGTTGGGGTAAATGGCTAGTAATTGAATAGCATGGTTAATTGGGGCTTACTGTGAATGGAAGCAATAACTTATGTTTTAAAGCCCTCTTTGGTGAATGCCAAAAGAGAGAGTGTGCTTGGGGGTGGGGAGTCATACTTGGAATGTTAACAAGAAAATTAGGCAGAGGAACAATTGTGTACGAAGTGCCAATGTTACTGACCCCCATGAGACAAACCCAGAAAGAATGGGTTCATATTCCACGTGACAGGTAAAATGGGTACTAGGATTGGTGTATAGACATGACTTCTCTTTTGCAAGAACCAAAAGACATCGCAACCAACATAAATCTTGAAAAGACTCTGAATATGGCTTCCAGTCAGGCTTTGGATATTTGCTTTTGTAAGCTGGGGATGTTGGAAACAATATACATCCACCATTGATGCAGTATTTGAGTTGTAGCTTGTCATTTTTATATAGATGTGTAACCTTGAGATGCTGTGAATTTTGCTGACTTGTGCATTTTATTTTTTTTTGAGAAAAGGCTCTTCTCAAATTGTGTAAATGAAACATCAGCTTACTGCAACTTCACTAAAATGCCACAACTGACATTTTTTCTTTTGAAACTAATTGTGTTGAAAATTGCATTGTATTATTTCTGGGCAAAGTACATGAACTGTTAAAAGCTTGAGTATTTAAAATAACTTTGAGCCTGTTAAACCATTGAAGGGTTTAATGAAAATAGTGTAAAAGGAATAGATGGCTATCTTGGGTCCGCAAGGCATTTTATTTTTGTTGGTAACTTGCTAAAGAAAAACTTTTGCCCTGTTCAGTGAACTGTCGGGAGTATGTTCTGTCTTAATGAATCGCAATCCATACCAACTGTTTTGTCAGACTTTATGGAACTTCTGAACCAGTTTGTAGCACTGTTTGGATCATTGAAGGAAGGAAAGTTTTTGTTTTAATTAAGTTTGTCTTTTTAATACATAGTACCTTGTCCTGGGTTATGAAGTCTTGTTAGAACTTGGAAGTGTCATTGGCTGCTGTGAATCCGAAAGGAAAACAGTTCTAATTGCTGCCGTCAGCTTGTTGCAATGTATAATTTTTGTGATGGAGGGATAAATATTGACCAGGATGTCAGATTAATTTTTCTGCTCTTTTGAAGTTGCACCATGCAATGTTTCTCATCGACTTGAATGAGCAGACAAGGCCTTACTTCACATCTTCTGAATGCAGCAGCTCTGACTGTGTACCCAAAAAAAAAGTCCGCCTCAAACTTTGTCACAAAGTCTGAGGGAGTGCACCTTGAACTCACTCCATAACCTGTTCTAGGAGACAGTGAGATCTGGAGATGAGTTGTGTTGCTGGAAAAGCTCAGCGGTTTAGGCAGCATCCGAGGAGCAGGAAAATCGCTTTGGGCTTGATGAAAGGCTCTGGCCCAAAATGCACTTTTTTTTTCTTAATTTTTTTTCCCTGCTCCTCCGATACTGCCTGACCTGTGCTCTTCTAGCAACGCACTCTGAACCATAACTTGTTCAATCAGGGAACAGTGCTATCCACTGAAATCTTCACAAATTAATTGTTATCATAAAATTTTACCTTTGTCGCAATCGAGGGATGTCATTAATGAAATTGATAGAGTTTTATTACTCTGGCAGGTGCAGGAATCTGATTTGGTTGGAGTTTAAACATGGAAGTTCTTGGGAAGATAGGCATAGATTTGAGCAGTGACAACATAATTAAGGACCACGAGGAAGCATTTTGAAGTTGGTGATAATTTGTAGGTCTGAGAGCTGGGGTAATATTAACCTGTTAACTGACTACCTCAGAAATAAGGAAGCAGAAGATGAGCACCATGCGCAAAATGAATTTGGGTTCATTAATGGTCAAAGTAAAAACTAAAGATACAAGTTCAGAATGAAAATTGGAGGTAGTTTAGAACTGATGAATGTGACAGATGATGATAAGGTGGTTACCAGCAAGTCTGAGCTATTCACACTTATTTCTCCAATACTTCAAAAACTGAGCTGGTTTGAAGTAGAGAAGCTGGGAGTTAATGGTGCATTCCTCAGTCCTCTATGATCATTGGGTGGCAGGCAGATACTAATGAACACTGCAATGATCAGTGCTAGGCTCACTGTTGCTTATAATCATTGATTTTGGTTGTGAGGACCAGTTGTAATCTTTCCAAACTAGGCAGGTGTTGTGGGGGGAAAAACACCACCAGTCTGAGTCCGAATAGGGGTTCAATGACAGCATTTGTTGCACAAGGAAATACCAGAGCATCAGGGTGAGACAGACACCAATATCAGTGGTTAGTTGAGTCTTCTGTTGACCCGGAGCACATGTCAAGAAACTTTTCAATACGGTCTTTGTCAGTTCCAGCGCAGCCTTTGTTGGTCATTGTCTACACTGAAACTAACATTCAGTTTTGATGTCTGCACGGAAATCCATTGCTATAGTAATGGGAGCTAACTTCTCTTCCTGAGAAGAATGACTACTGCAGCCTTGGCTATTAGCATTTCTACAGATTCAATACGAAATGCTAGCAGTTTGATATCAAAGGTGTTGGCTGGACCCAGACACTGGCAGGCAGTGTTTGTTACTCGTGTATCCTCTTTTCCCCCACACACCTTTAAACTAAACAACTGGGTTGTGAGGGCATTCTGGTGGCCCCAGGCAGTGTCTGTATCTGCTCTGCATATTGTGATCTCGAGGCCAACTTGTGTGTCAAGTTGGCCAACTAATGGCACATGGACACACGATGACCACTGAGCCAAGTGTCACCCTGCCCTTCACGGGAAAGGGATTTGAGGGGGTGTGTAGCTTTTTTTTTTTTGGTCGCCTTCCCTAATGAAGGGATATACTTGCCATATAAGTAGTGTAATGAGGTTCACCAGATTAACCCTTGGGATGGCAGGTATAGACAATAGGTGCAGGACTAGGCCATTTAGCCCTTCAAGCCTGCACCGCCATTCAATATGATCATGGCTGATCATTCCTAATCAGTATCCTGTTCCTGCCTTATCTCCATAACCCTTGATTCCACTATCTTTGAGAGCTCTATCCAACACTTTCTTAAATGAATCCAGAGACTGGGCCTCCATTGCCCTCTGGGGCAGAGCATTCCACACAGCCACCACTCTCTGGGTGAAGAAGTTTCTCCTCCTCTCTATCCTAAATGGTCTACCCCGTATTTTTAAGCTGTGTCCTCTGGTTTGGCACTCACCCAACAGCGGAAACCTATTTCTTGCTGCCAGAGTGTCCAATCCTTTCATAATCTTATGTCTCCATCAGATCCCCTCTCAGTCTTCGAAACTCGAGGGTATACAAGCCCAGTCGCTTCAGTCTTTCAGTGTAAGGTAATCCCACCATTCCAGGAATTGACCTCGTGAACCTACGCTGCACTCCCTCAATAGCAAATATTATTGTGGAAACTGGGTCTTTATTTGCCGCAGTCTCAAAGAATAAGAGGCAATCTCATTGAAACTTTCACAGGAGGATTTTTGAATGAGAGTATAGATAGGATATTTTGCTGGGCTGTGATTATAGAACCAGGGGATATAATCTCAAAGTGGTAGTTCATTTAAAACTGAGATGTGGAAAAATTTCTTCTTTTGAGGCTGATGTATCTTTTGGAATTTTCTACCCTAGAGTGTTGTAGAAGCTCCATTGAGCAAGTTTTGATACAAAAATTCACTTTAGTTTCTGGAGATGCATGACATTAAGGGATATACTTTGTGGTCCAGCCAGCTTCGAAAATGCCATAATCTTAAGTCTATGATCCTTAACTTTTGTGGGAGTGATTGTTAAGCTGTTTCCTTAGTACTGCTCATGATTTAATGGGACAAAACTGATCCAGTCATCCCATTGACTCATGAAGTGAAACATGGTGGATGAGACTTGAGGATTTAAGAGACATAAATCTTTAGTGTCAGAAAAGGGTGCAGAGATAATCAAAGTTAATGAAATGGTGACTTTTATATCTAGAGGTTTGGAGTACAAGGATGTGGAGGTTGTGCTGCTGTTATACAAAATCCTGGTTAGTCACCACTTGGATTACTCTGAGCAGATTTGGGCACAACATGCCCCCTACAGAAATGTTGACCTAACTCCTAAAGTCCAGATATGAGGAGTGATTATACAAATTAGACTTGCTTTTTCTCTAGAATTTAGAAGCTTAAGGGTGATTGGATTGAAGTTTTACAAGATATTATCAAGGAACGGCAGGGTAGATAAACTATTTTCGCAAGTTTGGGATTCTAGAACAAAGGGGTACAGTCAGAATTCTATACACACAGGGTGGTAGATGTTGGGAACACTCATCCACTATTTGTGGAACAATTAATTTTGAAAGTGAGGCTTTTTTCCTAAAGCAAAGTTATTATGGGGTGTGGGCCAATGGCAGGTATATGTAGCTAGGCCATAGGTCAAATATGATCTCATTGATGGGACAGGCTTGAGGATCTAAATAGCCTGCTCCTGTACCTATGAGTTTTCTGTAAGCACACCAACTTTAAAATTACTCAAGTATGCTTTACTGATCCTTGGTCATAACATGTTTGCCATTTTATTTTTGAAAAAGAAATGCTCTGAAAATGCACTCCAGCCAAAGCATTTTGATTATAGGACTGCATATGATTGAAAATTTTGTAAAAATCCAAGATAGCTAGCAAAGCTGATAAGATGCTAGGCTGCATCTTCAAGCTGTTTAATTCTAAAAGTTATTTTGCCTTTACGTGGATAGTTGAAAGACTCCCTTCAAAGTGATATTTCTACATTAGATGAAGGATTAAGATGATTCGAGGTCTTAAAGTTGTGAAGAACTTTTAAGTATTTTAACTTTTTAATTTGAGGGGAGGCATAATCCAGTTGCTCAGAATTGAGGGGTATGATGATGGGGATGCAAACCAGTCATTTAACTTGCATTTTTAGAGATTTTAAATCCTTTAGTGCAATAATGGGATGCATCTTCAATGAAACCAGATAATAGACTACTTCCTTCTAAAGGAACTGAATGTTTGTTTGTTTATTTGGGATAAGGTATAGATTGAATAGATTTAAAGAGCAAACTTTACAGTATCAATCTGTTTATGAATAAAACCTAGGAGTTTGATAAATTTGGGGTTGAGGAGAAATTGCCACCCAAAATGATGTATTAATCAATATCATGAATGTGGTTCTAAAGTTCTAGTTTGAGGTAACATTTCAGTGTTAAAATTTCAAAAAAAAATAATAATGTGACAACTTTTGAGGAATTGGTAAATGGATCTGTAATGTTTGCAATTTGAATTTAAGCATTGACCCATTTTTGTTTTTGGTAGAGCTAGAATGTCTGCTCTGATGTTGGTAAGGTGTTTGGATTATTCAAGTAGTTCCCAGACGAAGACAATACTGTAAACACTTTTTTGTTCATAGCTATAGAAGTTTTATTTCTTGTCAAAGTTTGGAGCAGATGTTCTCTCTGTATTAGAGAGATTGGTATAGAGGAAACCAAAATGTGGGAAATATCATCTCGACCACCTCCTTCATTTACCTGTTACAGGTGTTCGTCCATGTCTATTGGTAGGAGTGACTATCATGTAATCCTTTTGAGACACAATCTCATTTTTACATGGGCATTATCCTCGATTTTGTTATGTGGCAGTATCACTGTAAAAGTGGGCGGATCTAGCAACTTAACTGGGCATCTGAGATGTTGTGGACCATTATAATTGTATTCAACCATAATCTGTAACCTCAGCCTAGTATATCACCCCACTTCACCGTTTTTGTCAAGTCATAGGATTAACGTTGGCTTAATGAAGGGTGCAGGAAGACATGCCAGGAGCAGCACCAGGCATTACGAAGAATGAAGTATTACCTGGGTGAAGCTATAATGAAGGACTTTCTGCATGTCAAATAGAAGAAGCCTGCAGTACTCTGGGCTAGACAATCTGTCAACCAATGGATAGGTTGTAAACTCTGCAGTATTGCTGCATCCACTCTGAATGGTGGTCTTTAGCAGGTGCAAGCTCCACAAATATCTCCATCTAATGATGATGGGCATGCCCTGCTGATCAATGCAAGAGATAAGGTTAAAGAATTGGCATCTTCAGCCCGAGCTGTTGAGTGGATAGGTCATTTCTGCTGCCTCCTGAGATCCCCAGCATCACAGATGCCTGTCTTCAGCTAGTTTGCACCTGTTATGATCACTGGAGGGCAGTGAGGTCATTCCTGCTAAAGGCATGTCCAGCTGTTCAAGGTTTGTTTTGACTTTAGTATTGTCACATGCATTGTGATACAGTGAAAAGTATTGTTTTGTGTTGTCCAGGCAAATCCCACCATTAGTGGGTACATTGGGGTATTAGAATGCAGAACGTTAGTGTTGCAGCTACAGAGAAAGATTAACTCTAATATGAGAGGTCCATTCATATCTCTGGTAACGGTGGGCAAGAAGCTGTTCTTGAATCTGTTGGTGTATATATTTTCAAACTTCTGTGTTTTCGGCCCACTGGATGAGTGCTTAACCAGGATGGGAAGGTCTTTGAACTAGTCCAGAACTAGAGGGCATAGGTTTAGGGTGAGAGGGGAAAGACATAAAAGAGACCTAAGAGGCAACTTTTTCCATACAGACGTTGGTACATGTATGGAATGAGCTGCCTGAGGAAGAGGTAGAGGCTGGTACAATTGGAGCATTTAAAAAGCATCTGGATGGGTATATGAATAGGAAGGGCTTGAAGGGATATGGTTGGGTGCTGGCAGGTGGGACTAGATTGGGTTGGGATATCTGGTCAGCATGGACAGGTTGGACCAAAAGGTCTGTTTCTGTGCTGTACATCTGACTATGTTCTTGAATCTGTTGTTTCGTGTTTTTAAACTTTTGTATCTTCTGCCTAACCGATGTTGGAAGAGATTTTATTATAACTTGGGTGGGAGTTTTTTTTTATGTTGGCTGTATAATCCATAACTTGTGGAGGTCAGCTGCCAGGCAGTAGTCATTAAGGCACACTGCATGAATTTTCTTTTGGCACTGGGAGGACGGTGGTCGTCTTGAAGCATATGGGGACTTTAAGTTGTAATAAAGACGGGTAAAAAATGTTATTGGATACTCCTGCCAGATGGTACATGCAGGATCTGAGTGCATGGCTGGGGACTCTATCTGGGCCAGATGCTTTCAAAAATGCTGATCTGATGTCTGCAGCAATGACTGAGGGGCAGGTGATACTGTTTCACTGACCTTCTGTTCAAAGTGAGCATAAAATACATTGGGGAGGGATGTATTTTTGTTTGCTTTTATGCTGTGCTTCACTTTGAAGCCAGTTCATGCCATGTAGGCCTCGCCAGCAATGGCAGGTATCTGTGTGGTTTGTTTGGGTCTCTAGTTTAGTCCAGTATCCTCTCTTGGTGTTGCTGATGGCCTTGCAGAGGTTATATCTGGACATCCTGCAAAGGTCAGTGTCATCTGACTTGAACACTACACATTTCTATGTTGGATAGAGAGTGGCTCTCCTTCCATATCATTTATGGTTTCCAGTTGGGGAACATTTTTGACTGACTGACTTACACCAACCAACCACACAGTCTTGCTAATGAAGTCTGTAACAACAGTACCTTGTTTAGTGTCTGCTAATTCTGAACAGTCCTGGGGTAGCGAGGAAAGGCTCGCAGTTTGGAGCCAAAGGAAGAAATCTTCAGTAACCCTTGCAATTAAAATGACCAGTAAGCTTGGAGAAGGTTGCGATGCACGGCGAGACAGCCAAGAAATATCACTCCATATCAAAAATAAGAAGCAAGGATAGCAGGAAAACCTGAGCAGAGAGGTCTGGGCCTAAGCTGAGACATGCACAGTGGAGGATTTAAAATTCAGTTAGAGGCTCTCACAGTCCATGTTAATGGAAGCACCCCATTAAATCTTAAGCTGGAATAATGAGGGAAAATAGGGATTTACAGAAGACTGCGGTACAGTAAGTTTGAATTTCAAACCGTAAAATGAACAAATCCTTGTAAATTGTGTTCTATATGAACGGATATTTGTGTGGCAGCAGAAAATTAAAAGTACTTAAAATCCAATTTTGTCAAAAATTAAGTGTTTCAAATATAAAACCTTTGTAATTTTTAGTTATGACTTTGTTTGAATTTCTCTTTGAATGTTAAATATTTCTCTGGGGGAAATCAGGACATGATCTTTTGGAAAAGGTAAGCCTTGTACACAAAATGACTTGTTTCTGTCACTTGTAATCTAATTTCTTTAAATAGTGACAAGGACAGTTTGCAAGATTGCAAAAAAAATCTTCTTTACTTGTACCAGTTGAGAACTTAAGACCGTTACTGATGACACAGACTTCTGATTTGAATCACCTTGACTTTCTTCAATGAATGTTTTAATGCCTTAATTATTCAGTATCAAATTGAGATTAACTAACTATATAATTTATGTAGTGACAAGTGAAATTAAGATTTTAATTGTTTTATACTTGTGATTTTACTGCTTTTTAATCTGTTTTCAAAGCTTGTTTAAACAAAAGCATATCACTATCAGAATCACTGTTATCAAACTCATGCTCTAAACTTCCGGTGCAGCTGATCTAATCAAACTCAGTTTTTATTTTCAAACTTTAAAAGTGGAAGGCTTTCTGTGAATTTTTGTTTTTAAAACTTCAGACATAGGATACACTTTTTAAAATTATTGTGTTGACTTGCAATTTTCTATGATACATTTAATATGACTTTACCCCACACTGTCCTCCATTTTTAAGATTTAAATTAGTGTTCCCTGGAAATATATTGAAAATTCAGGCGTTGTTACTAGTAGGCATACCACCTCTGAACATTATTGCTAAATTTCATGTGAAATTCATTGTTCTTTCCCTAAAATGTGATGTAGTCTCAGTTTATTTGTGTGAAGCAAAATATATTTCCCCTCTTTTTTTTTTTGAAAGAGCATGCTTTTTCTTGAAGCGAGAAATACTTTTGTTATTAAATCAAAAACTAAGATTACCTTTAAATTTTAATGTGTTTCAGTGCTTGGGTATATGATTTTCTTTTCACTTCCTGTACTATGTCTTGTACTTTTCCTGTCATTCTTTCTGTTATGAAATGTTCTCTAATTTATTGACTCCATGAGATTTCTACTGTTCTAATGTTCAAAATAAATATGGAGAATTTATTTTGAAGTGTGAGGCAGACAGCAGGAAACCAGACCCTTTTGGTCCAATCGACTGTGCCAACCAAGTTTCCCAATCTCCTTCCATACTTTTCCTATTTGTGTGAGTGTGTATAGAGTATAAACAGGCAGGGAGGGAGTTGAGCTGAGTTTTGTGAAACATGAGGTTCAGCTGAATGTGACTCTGTTGACTAAGTTCTTATCTAATCAATGGGGTGTTTGGAGGCAAGGGTAATAGGTTAACAAGGCTTAAAAACAGTCATTACATAGAGCCATTTAACAGTATTGGAAGCATTCAGTAGGCAAAGTCAGCTAACAAGGGGAAGGTATCCATTGTATGAATCCAGTCAACAAGATTAGGAAAATTCATTGTATAACAGTAAAGGGCTTGGTCTCTGCTATTGATACTTGTTGATTATCCAAACTGTTCAAGACGACCGAGAACTCCTGTTCGTATGCATGTGGGCAATCGTTCTTTCTTTCTCTCTTCCTCCAGGGCCTGGAATAAAGATGGAGGTAAAACTACACTGACTGTTTTGCTTTGACTGGGGGTTTGGGGAGAAATGGGGTGACACATGTACCTGTCTGTGTGTCATCTAAATGTTTATTACTGTACCTGCATCTACCACTTCCTTTGGAGTGGCCAGATTACTTGTCAGGAGTGCAAAACATGATAGCAGATGTAAACAAAATCACTTTTTTATGTTGCAATTGCATCCTTTTTTTACACTTGAACCAGATTCAGGAATTAAAGACAGATTCCAGAAACCTGAACAGCAATGTGTGTTTTTTTTTTGCACCAGTGGAGTACTGAGGGAATGTTGCAGTGTATTTTAAAATATCACTTCCACAAGGATGGAGAGAAAAGAAGACATGCAGCATGATTTTGATGAGCAAGGGAGTGTTCCCTGGTATCGAGATAAAACAAAACATAATTATCTGGGTGTTTAAAAACCTTGCTGTTTTTGGATCCTTGCTGAATACAAAATGACTACATTTCAGAAGACCTGTCATTGGCTACAAAACTTTTCAGCTATGTTGAAGCCATGGGAGATGCTACAAAAAAGCTTTTTTTTTATTCTCCAATTCCTGTCCACTACCGTCTACAAGGCATCAGTCAATGTATTTGGAATAAATTGTGTTGTGAATGGGTAAAGTTCACAACATTCAAAGCTGGGACAAAATGACCTGTTTTAGATTAGATTACATTACAGTGTGGAAACAGGCCCTACTGGCAATGCACCTTCAGTAATCCATTTCATTTATCATTGGCACACAGTGGGCATCAAGTGCACCATCCACAAGATGTGGGTGTTGTATTTCATCAAGTTGCCATTGGATGCACCTTTTCAAACCCATGATCACGAAGGATCAGAATAAGCAACTAGAAGGATAAAGACTGAACATGTAAGCGAACAACACCATCTTTGATTTTTCCTCTTCAAGCCACACACTGTTTGGAACTTTTTTCACCATTGTCGCTGGATTGAAATCCTGGAACTCCCTAACAGTTGGTGCCCAACACTAAGTGCAGTAGTTTTAGAAGGCAGCTCACCAGCATCACTTCCCAGGCAATTGGGGGTGGGCAATAAATACACTCCCAGCTCATAATGGTGGTAGCGTTAATCTTTTTTTAAAGGTTTTTATTTTATTAATTTTTGAGATCCAAATATTGGACAGGGTGCATAAAATCTTACATTTTGTGGTTGGATTTATGCAAAACTTGAGCACTGATTTCTATTATTAACACTGAGTTTTATGGGAGCTGACCTTTTTTTTTGTCAGACTTTGCAGGAACAATTTCTAACAAGCACGTTTGAGTTCTCGGCTGGTGTAGATCTCAAGCATAAGGTGCAGCCTCCACTTTGGGCAAAAATAGCACAAATGATTCAGTTGGGTACAGTAAATTACACTAGATCTATATGATACTGAAGAAATCAGGCCCTAATAACTTAGCCAGGCAGCATTACTAATGGGGGAATGTTAAATAAAAATATCTTTGTTTGAGAAAACATAACATACTGGTATGCCTGGGGATTTTGTAAACAATTTTGTGGTGTGGTCAGATGGTGTCTTCATTTTAATACACCATCTGAAAGATGGCACTTCCACAGATCTACATTCAAGTGTCTACTTGTTTTTGTCCTCTCAGACGAGAGTGGGATGTTAACTCATGGCTTTCTGACCCCAGTGTGGTTGCTATCATCTGAGTTGTAACTAACTGATATTGCAATGTTTTGTGTAATATCCTACCATCCATAAATAGGACATGAAAGACCGATCAGGACTGTGCTGGAATAGCCCAGTATAGAGGTAATGAAAGATGTGGATCAGGATTTCTGTAGCAGAAAAGCTGAGGAAGGTGCAGACTCTTGTGGAAGTGGCAACAGCATTGGTGTGTGATTTGGAAATTGACCTGTTTTCAAATCTGAAGTTATGAACAGTCTCATTTGAGCCTCTGGCAGTTACCAAGGAATAGGATGTATTGGTAGTGAGGCCTCCTTTTGTTGAGGATTAAAGATAATGATTTCATTCTTGCTAATAATATTGGAGGAAATATTTTGCTTGTACAGTCCTGAATATCAGAATCAATTTTTGATACTTGTGGGGGTCAAGTGGGATTGTTGGGTATGGGTAGGGCTGAGTGATGTTACTGTGTATACAGGGCATTGTTAAAATTACTGGACTAGTAATCGATTTAACCCCAGGCTAATGAATCCTGACATGGCTGATGTTGAAATTTTTTTATTTCAACAAAGTCTAAAATTAAAGAGAGCCTAATGGTGACCATGGAACAATTTTCAGTTGTCGCTCTGTGAACCTGATGGTTCCTTCTTTATATTTTAAAAAAAAAAGGAAATCTGCCATCTTTGATAAGGCCTACATATAACTCCAGACCAACAGCGATGCAATTGCCTCTTAACTGCTCTTGCAGATGAGGTTGGGCAATAAATCCTGGCCCAGCCAGTGAAACCCATATTCCACAGAGTTGTTTTAAAAGAAAACAAAATTAACTTTGCTCTGAGATGATATTATGAAAGAGTAGTAGATGAGAAATAGGAGCCTAAAGCTGCACTCTTGGGAGATGCCACTCGCACTGGGAATAAGGAGAGCAGCCATGTCAGTGGTCTTCTATCTACCATTTTGAGGAGAATAGAAACAGGTGAGGGTCCAATCTGGTACAAATACAATGATAGGACGATTTGACATGTGATGTGATTAGTCCAGAGCGATGAGATTCTAACTTGGACATCAAGGACAGGTGGACACTAACTAACTAGGTGAGATGTTTGAAAGGGATGGGTGGGGCGATAGCAGATTAAGGAGAGAAGCCGTCATTAGTTCCTAACAGTTATCCTCTGAGCCAGGAAGGTGGTTGGGTGGTTAGTAATCTATTAGGAAAAGGGTAAAGAGAATAGAAGCTGAGATACTTGGGCAGGTTGAAGATTGTGAATGAAGTGAAAATTAGAGAAGGGACCGAAAACAAGTGAAAAGCTAGGGCATTGGGGAGTGAGGAGAGTGGAAGGAATCTTAAAGGAAGTTTGACCTAATAGGCCAGGATAAGAAAAGTTGGCAGAGACACAAATTATCTCTGCCTTGGACATTGGAAAAAAAATCCATGAGCTCCTTGCACTTTGATTCAGCAGTTCATTGATTTCAAGGTCTTGCTGAATAAGTTTTTTATTTTTGGCTTTGGCTATCATCCAGACAAACGTAATGGAACAATTACTTGGCTTTTTGTTTTGGTGTCATTTTGAGAATGATTCCGACACTGATTCAATTTCTAGCTCTTAGCTCCTGAAGGCAGTATGTTAAGTGCTAACTTTAATGATAACCATAAAAATCCATGTCAATCCTGACTTGTACAAAGCAGGTCTTGTGCAGTCTTCAAAAGTGAAGGAAATCTTCACTTGTGGGAAAAACTCACTCAGCTGTTCAACCAGTTCCCATATTCCAAGATGAAAGTGTAAAAAGGCTTTTGTTGGTCTCGGATAATTGGTATTTAGATGGGCACAGTGAACCACAAGGTCAAATCCTATCACTACGTACACTCAGGTCAGCTTATTCCTCTTGCTTCAGACTAACATGTTAGTTTCTTTTATAAACTGGTATTGATAAAGTGAATGACAAGTGTCTTCCCCTTAGGATGGGGATTTCAAGTCTATGGGGTAGATATTTAAGGTGATAGATGAAATATGAAGAGCAATTTTCTTGTGTGGAATGAACTTTCAGAGGAAGTGGTGGATGTGGGTACGGTTACAATATTTCCAAGACATATTTGCAAATGTTCATGAATCGGGAAAAGCTTGGAGGATTACGGGCCAAGTGTAGACAGGTTTAGTTTGTTAGTATAGTTTGATTAGGTCGGCATGGTCTGGTTGGACTGAAGGATCTGTTTCCGTGCTGTATGATTTCTATAAACTTGCTTGAGAGTAGGTCCCTGCATTTCTGCTTGATGCTGGGTAAAACGGATGAATTTGGACCAACTCCTGATAAAATGAATGCTGTTCTTAATGTAATCACCATAGTTATTCCAGTCTCTAACAGAAACAATTGTTGGAGAAAAGCAGCATCTGTGGAGAGAGAGCACAGTCAATGTTTTGGATCCAGTGGCCCTTCGGAATACCACAATTCCATTCTTTCTCTGGCTTGTAGATATGTGTCTAGGTAAGGCTTGAGGCCATGTATGATTGTAATTTGCACTGAGCGGTGGAAGCTGCTTGAGTTGTAACTCTTGGAAATAAAAAAATTTTGGATAGGTAAGAGTGTTCTGGTCTATAGGAGTTTGTATGCACAGACATGGAGGAATGAGGCTAATTTAAAAAATACTTCAAGAGCTGTTACAGCATGATGGGCTGAATGTCTTCATGTGCTGTAAAATTCTGTCTCTGATTCAGTTCACAAATGTCACAGCATAGCTTGGACTGAACAATTTTTAGCAACTTTCATTCTCTGGAGTTTGACTGTAGTCAAGTGCCACATCAATATCTTTTCTGGAACAACAGCCTTTTCAAATGTATATTCACAAAGCTAATTACCTTTTCCCCATCCACGTCAAAGGTATTGAATAATTGTGAACAAATGGCCATTCTCCATATAAGAGAAACAGTACAGGGTGTTACCCCATGCTTTGTATGGTAGGCAAGCGATCACTTGATATTTTACAGTTCAGAGTTTTCTGGTCTTAGTTGCAGCATATCACTTGATATTTTACAGTTGAGTTTTCTGGTCTTAGTTGCAGCGTTTCCCTCTCTCTCTCACCTGCATCTCCTCCCTCCCATCACCACCACCACCAATTCTTCCCACCCCACCTTGAAAAATAATTTGGTTATTGCCAGCTCAATCGGCTAACATTGCACATGTAGTGGTGCGTACTGTAGCTGACTACATTTCTGACTTAGTGAAAACATTTCCAGGACTTTACTGGAATGTAAGACGATACTAAAATAAGTCCCAAACCTGACTGTAACATAGCAATTTAATTGAACAGCACAAATTTTGAAGCTGACAGTAACAAGTATTGTACAGTTCTGTTCTGGTAGCACAAAATACAGCATAAGCTTACTTGAATTTTTTTTTGTGATGCAATCTGTGTGTATTTTTTTTAAAGTTGCAGCTAGCATTCAGTGCTGAGGGTTTGCAGGTATGTGAATATGGTAGCACCATGCAGAATGGGTTCCATCTCTTATGGTTGTTTGGAACAAATGTAATATGCATTACCTACTTGATCCTAATTCAATGTGGTTGGAAAAATATGCTACTTAAGTGCACACAGCTGATCATATCTAGACTTTCATCTATTAAGATTTGTGTGTTTCAACAATGTGGCAACTTTCTTTGTCACTAATAGTATGAGTACAGCTTTTTGTCTAAAAATGGTCTTGAAATTTAAAGAGATATACAATCCAATAATGACTATTTTGAAAATGAGTTTCTATCCACAGAGCTCAGAGGAAGGATGGCAGGGAACAGAATTTGGGATGCTGACAAACTGCCAAATATCTAGATAAGCAGTTAGTTAAATTCTTTTTAAGACAAGTGAAGGACTTGTGCCAAAATTGCTATCAATTTTTGCTGGAAAGCAAAGTACTGAATGTTCTAAATGCAAATAAAAGCAGGTGAATGCTGGAGCCATGACAAAGTTGAACACCCAATCCTCTCAAAGAATCTCCAATAAGGTGAGGAAGCCTGTGCAGAGGGAGAACATTGTGGTTGACCTTGCACATCTGTGTCCCTTCATAATCCCTTCCACTTCATTGCTTTATCTCTGACTCTTGCTTTTTGACTTTGCTCCAGAAAGGGAGGAAGACAATACTGTCCCCTTTTTTTTTTCTTTTTGTGCTGAGATCATTAATCTCCACAGCTATTTTTGTTTATTTTAATTTAACCAACTGCTTGGGAACTCCATTCGTTTTTCAATCTGTATGTTCTGGCATTACCACATTCTAAACAAAAGCTGCTATCTTTGTTCCTCAGCTGATAATTATCTTCAGTTATATCCATTTCATATCCTGGTACTCTTAGATGTTGTTGTCTTTTTTTTTTATTACCTAATTTTTCCTGTTGCCTTTATCTTGCAACTGGATTGTTTCTGCCATTCAACCATCTGTGCCAGTTAACTTGCAACATTCAGAGGTCTGTGTGGACTTGTGCTGAATGGTCTGTTTCCACACTGGGGGATTCTATGAAGTTTGTTCAACGTTCCATTTCTGGCCTGAAACAATTATCTACATCTTGTACTAGATTTACTGGCCTGAAACTGATGCTAATTATGGGACTCTACAGAAATGCAGAACAATGTAGATATCCAGAGGTTACTATTGATAATTCAAGGAGGTGGGTAAAAGTAATTGAGACTTTATTTTTGAGGTTTTCTTGAAGATGAAAATGCAGTTCAGTATTTGCAAAGCATGTTGCTGCATGCTAGTTAATGTCTGTAAATGAATTGAAACTGATGTTACTGAAGCAAGGATGTTGATTCTAGTGCAAACTGGTGTCATCACCTCATCAAGCAGTAATCGGGGATTCAGCCTGTTTGGAAATGTGCAACTGGCATGAACTTGGAGTGTTGGTGTGCTAATGTATGGTATCAGTATAATGGTGGCTGCACCATTGGTTAAATTAATAGTATTACTTTTTTTATTGGCACATTTTCGGAGAAGGGAGTTGGTACAAAATTACCATGCATTTGCCTACCCAGGTGGATTGGATTCAACTAAATAACTTATTTTATTTCTTCTTGAATGACTAATCTTGAATCTATGCCACTATTGGAGCTTCTGCATATTAATTTGAGTGCAGTATTGTTATTACTTGAAAATTTAAGCTTGATCCAGAGTTCCTTCATTTGAATGCTAAGTCATATAATTGGGAGGAAGGAATAAAGCCAAGTCAGTTTAATGTGTACCCTGTTGCAGACTAGATGAAGCATGTAAGAAAGAGGTGGAGCATTGACATCCAGTGAAATCCTGAATTTATTTTTGAATGGTGTCCCCACTTTTGCTAAATGTCCTTAAATCTACATAACTACCATGCAGAAATATATAGTTTATTCTTGAGGCTTTGATTCTCTAGCTAATATTCTTGAGGCTGCTGTTTTGAAATCTGTTCACTTTTGACTTGAGACTTATCTGCACTAAAGTACGTTTTCTTTTTAACTAAAAGCGTCATTGTTTCAGAAATGTTCATCCCAAAACTCTACTCCAATACATCCCTTCCAATGCGGGTTACTGCTGCCACAGTAAAACTGTATACTTAGTGCATTCTTGCTGTCAATGGTTTACCACATCACTGAAAAGAATTACTTGACTGACTTTTCCATAAGGTATGAGAGGACTTTGAAAAGGGAGCTGATCTGTTGGTATGGGCAGGAATCAGTGTCCTGGAAAATCACCACTGGAGCTGTGGGTAGTGCTTCAAATGAAATGTGGAGATGGGTGATTTAGAAATCTAGGGAGAAGAGACCAGGGAGTAATGTACAGATTCCCAGTAAGATTGGGAAGGGTAGAATTTAACAGTAATAATTCCTCAGTGAATAAGGTCCAAGCAAATGACACAGTTGAACACCCAATCCTCTCAAAGCATCTCCAATAAGATCAAATAGCTAGTAAACAAATAGTGATAACTGCCATAAATCTAATTACAATTACAGAGCCATACCTACAAGATGTACAAGTGGAGAATTAAATTCCAGGAAAAGGAGGAAGAACAGCCCTGATAGTAAAAGTTAACCTGCAGAGGACTTTATGAGCTTATTCACTTTAGTTGTAAATTATTTAACAACACTTTGGGTCGAGTGACCCTGCCTTGGAAGCTCTCAGTTGCTGTCAGACTTGAGCTTTTCCAGAAATTTGTTTCTGATTTACAGTATTTGAAGTTCTTTTGGTTTTTACAGGGCATTTTCAAATCGGCAGGCTGAGATTAATAGAGTTCCACATGGATCAGTGCAAGTGTTTTGGCTGTTTACAATTCATGACTTGGATGAAGCAATCCAAATGTAATGTATATTTGTTGACTATGAAAAGCTAGGTGGTAATGCAAACTGTGAAGAGCAAAGAACCTGCAAAATGATGTGGCAAATACTATATGATGAGTGTGAGCTTATTCACTTTAGTTGTAAAAATACAAAAGCTGAATGGAGTTTGAAAGATGTGAAGCTTGAGCTTTGAGGAGCAGAGGGCACTTGGGTCAGTGATGAAACCACTTTCTCATTTCACTAAGTTTTGGAATGGACTGCATGAGAATGGGGTGGAAGCAGACTTGTGGCTTTTGATTTGATTGATAAAATCAGATTAGTTATCTTAATTTCCTTTAACAGGAAAATGGTTGTAGGAGGGATGCAGGACAATGAGCAGAAGCTCTTCATCAGGAATTTAGTCACAATGTCAATTCTCCTGCTCCTTGGATGCTGCCTGACCTGCTGTGCTTTTCCAGCACCACTCTCTGACTGTGATCTACAGCATCTGCAGACATCACCTTTCTCAGTGTGATTAAATGAGTTGATATTACATTCAGAAATACTGTCAAAACAGGCTGAATCGGTGCCTTTAAACCATTTCAGATTTTAGGTGGCTAATATCACTTGCCTTCCTTTATAACTTGAGATTCATGCATGAGGACACCCATAATTACAGAAAACCAGTATGCAGGTATTGCAAGTAATAAGGAAGGCAAGTAGAATTTTGGCATTTATTGCTAAAGAAATAGAAAAGAAAAATAGGGAAGTGGTGTGGCAACTGTACAAGGCATTAGTGAGACTGTGTACCTGGAGTTTTGTTTGCAATTTTAATCTGTTGCTTGAGGGATGTAGTTGTATTGGAAGCAGTTCAGAGGAGGTTCACTGGATAGTTTGCAGAGATGAAAGATTTTGTTTCCGGAGTGATTGAGCAGTTTTGGCCTAAGCTATCAAGTTTAGAAGAATGGGCGGAGGTCTAATTGATGTAAATAAGATTTAAAGGGGATTGACATAGCTAGTTGTAGAATGTTGCTTTTCTAGGAAATCTAGAATGAGGGGTGACGCTTTTTTAGGATAAAGGTTTAAAACGGATAAGAAATTAGGTAATGAATTTGTGGAGTCCACCACCTGATTGTAATGGATGATGGAACAATAATAAATCTAAGGAAATGAGAGATTTTTAAACTAGTAATGGGTTGACTGGTTATGGAGAATGGACAGGAAAGTCCAGTTGTAGCCTGAGATTAGTTATGATTGTTTTACTCCTTTAATGCAGTCTTGGGGGATAAATTGCCTACTCCTTCTTGTATTCAGATGAATTTGCAAAGATAGAATGCAGATACAACCAGCAGCGAGGGAGGTTGCATGTTGTATTTCAATGAAAGCCAAAAACGTCCTATTATAATTGTGTAGGGCTTGAGACCAGACCTAGAGTACTATCTGTAGTTCTGGTCTCCATTTCGGAGGTAGTGGTGGTGCATAGAGCTTTAACCAAATTGTTACCTGGAATGAGAGGACTTGTACACCTTTATGGTTTAGCCTTAAATGTATTCAAGCTTCATTTTTGATCTTCCAAGAAATGGAAGGATATAGGAGGGGGGCAGGAAAGTAAGATGAAGCCAAACATCAACCATGACCTCAAAATGGCAGTGGGCTTGATGGGCCATATGGTTTATTCCTAATTTCATTACGTTTTTAATGACCTAGATTTATTTTCCTTTTTTGCTGTGTTTTATATTTTCTGTGGCAGTTTTTTGTTTGGCTTTTCAATTGTTTAGTGTGGTTTTTACTCATAGCAAGGTTGATATTGTTTTCAGTACAGCTAGTTTGTTACCTAAATCATCAGCTTTGATTACCATCAATTAAATGAAGCATTATTTATTTTGTTGACCTGGTAAATGTTAATTGCTATATTTGGCAAACTTTGTGTAGTAAGGCCACAAGCTCCAGCTTGGGATTAATTCCATGGTTGTCTGCCATTTGAGTGCTTTATTTGTCTTGAGCTTTGACAAGATACATTCTCTTTGGAAAGTCATTGCAACAAGTGCATTCTCATTCTAAAATAAAATGTGTCTGTGCACCGATGTCTGCACAGCTCTCCAAGCTGCCTAATTTGGCCTTGCAACAGAGGAAAATGGAGATTTGAAGCATTCCTAGTCAATACTGGGCAATTGAGCAGTGATTGGGTTCACTTGATCAAAATGTTTACTGTACAACCTGGATTCTGTCACTTTAGTTTGAGAACAGACAGAAGGCTGGCAAGGAGAGGTGAGTAGGAATACTGCATTATACACTTGAGTCTGGAGGTAGCACTTATTTTCTGTTCCTTCGTGGGATGTGCATTTAGGTATCTATGCCAGCATTTATTGCCCATCCCTAATTTCTCTGGAACAGAGTGGTATGGTTTGGTCTGGTTTGGTTTGGTTAGACACTTCAGAGGGCAGTTTTAAGTCAACTGCACTGCTGTGCACCCGGGGCCACTCAAGTTCCCACAGGTAAGGATAGTGGACGGCCTTCCCTAAAGGACATCAGTAAACTAGATTGCAATAATGCTATCTTGATTGATCCATAGTGTCCAGGATGTGTAGGTTAGGTGCATTAGTCAGGGGTAAATGTAATGGGAAGTGGGTTTTGGTGGGTTACTCTTCAGGTGGTCGGTGTGGGCGTGTTGGGCCGAAGGGCCTGTTTCCACCCTACATAGGGATTCTATGATAGTCTGGATATTCTAGGTAATTCAAAATGGAGGATGGGAAAACATTTCTGGCTAGAACAGGCTGCTTCTTTGAGTTCACTTAGGTGTTGGAGGTGATTTTCCTTGAATTTCAGCAACATCAATTACTGTTGTGTGCTGTTGTTGTTTTGGAACTTTGGAGGAAAAAAGCCAAAACAATGGCACTTTTTAAAAGGGAGATGGACAGACAAAGGCAGTATACGATCAGTGCAGGAGGGAGGGAGAGAAAGAGAGGAAAAAAACTCATCGATAACTGGCACAGCAGTACACAGTTACTGCCTTCAATGTACAGTGATGCATGAATTCAAAGAGTGCATATACAAAAACAGTGAAAATTACAACTGATCTTGGAGGAACCTGTTTGGGAAAGGTCATCATACCGAAACAGATAAGTGAATAGTTTTAAGTATAGCCTTGCTGTAAATTTACAATGAGTAGAGTGGGTTCTTTCTTGATTTATGTTTTATTGAATGACTCTGAATTCATAAACACTGTTCCAGGCTAACTTAATACTTATGTAGAGGAATAAGGTGGTGGTATTTTCTGGGTCTGTAGACTGAAAGAAGCAAAAATGGCCTTTAGTAGAGTGATGTGCTCTTGTTGGATGTGGGAGTTTAGGTAAAGCTTGCGCGTTAATAAGGATTATATCTGCAACAAATGCCCACGCGTACAGAGACATGAGTGCTGTCTTCTCTTGAACAGCAGATTCTTAAGGAATTACGTGGTCATTTACAGGGAGCAGCTTCTAAATAAGGCAACATCTATATTGATTGGCTGCCTGTTACAATCAGCTAGCATCAACAGTAGAGATTAAGCCATCTGGCATTATACAGTGGATGTTCTTTACTGCATTAACTGGCTTTGCATGATGAGTGCTTTTTCACCTTGTTAACTCACTATCCTTGGCTCCAGCACCTCATTGTTTACTGCAAGTTCTTATCTGAACCAAGTCATGCTAGCTGAGCCTGTGTCTCTCAATCCAAAACATAACTCTTTCCCTACCTGCTCATACCTTGTACACTTTTTCAGGACTGGTAAATTTTAAACTGCATTTACTTCAATTGCAAGAGGCCTAACAGGAAAGGCAGATGAACTCAGGGCATGGTTAAGAACATGAGACTGGGATATCATAGCATTTACAGAAATATGGCTCTGGGATGGACAGGACAGGCAGCTTTGTTCTAGGATGCAAATGCGACAGGAAGGATAGAAAGGGAGGGGGGAATAGCATTTTTGATAAGTATAGCATTATAGCTAGACTTGAGAATATTCCTGGAAATATCCAGGGCATTTTGTGTGGAACTGGAAATTAAAGGGATGATCACCTTGGGACGGTATTATAGCCCCCCCCCAGTAGTTAGTGGGAAATTGAGAAACTAATTTTTAAGGAGATTTCAGTTATCTTTGTAAATAGGGTGGTTATGGTAGGGGATTTTAACTTTCCAAATATAGACTGGGGCTGCCATAGTGTTGAGGGTTTAGATGGAGAGGAATTTAAGTATGTACAAGAACATTTTCTGATTCAGTATGTAGATGTACCTACTCGAAGGTGCAAAATGTGACCTACTCTTGAGAACTGAGGCAGAACTGGGGTGTCAGTGGGGGACCACTTTGGGGCCAGTGACCATAATTCTATGTAGTTTTAAAATGGTGATGGAAAAAGTATAGACCATATCTAAAAATTCAAGTTCTGAATTGGAGGAAGGCCAATTATGATGGTATTAGACAAGAACTTTCAAAAGCTGCTTTTGGGGGCAGGTGTTAGCAGGTAGGATAGCTGGAAAATGGGAAGCCTTCGGAAATGAGAACAAGAGTCCAGACACAGAATATTCCTGTTAGGGTGAAAGATAAGGCTGGTAGGTGTGGGGAATGCTGGGTGATGAAAGAAATTTGAGGGTTTGGTTAAGAAAAAGAAAGAAACACACATGTCAGATATAGACGGGAGAGATCAAGTGAATCCTTTAGAGTATAAAGACAGGAACACACCGTATACCTTAACAACCCTGTCAACCTGGGTGGTAACTTTTGGGGATCTATGTACACGGACACCAAGATCTCTGTTCATCTACACTACGAATCTCGCCATTAACCCAGTACTCTGCATTCCTGTTACTCCTTCCAAAGCGAGGCACTGCACACTTTTTGGCATTAAACCCCATTTGCCACCTCTCAGCCCAGCTCTGCAGCTTATCTATGTCCATCTGTAACATCCTTTGGCACTATCTGCAACTCTACCAACCTTGGTGTGATCCGCAAATTTACTAACCCACTCTTCTACGCCCATATCTAGGTGATTTATAAAAATAAACAATAGCAGTGGTCCCAAAGCAGATACTTGTGGTTCACCACTAATAACTGAACTCCAGGATTAGTTTTTCCCATCAACCACCATCCCATCTTCTTTCAGCTAGCCAATTTCTGATCCAAACCACTGAATCACCCTCCATTCCATACGTTTGTATTTTGTGCACTAGCCTACCATGAGGAACCTTATCAAATGCCTTGCCGAAATCCATATACGTCACATCAATCTCTTTACCTTCATCCATCTGTTTGGTCACCTTCTCCTCAAAGAACTCCAATGAGGTTCGTGAGGCACAACTTACCCTTCACAAAAGTGACTATCCCTCAACTTTTCATCTAGAAAGGAATGAGTCCTATCTCTTGACCTTTTCCAACCCTACCCATAACTGAAGTAAGGCTCACTGGTCCATAATTACCAGGGTTGTCTCTACCCTCTTCCTTGAACAAGGGGACAACATTTGCTATCCTCCAGTCTTCTGGCACTATTCCTGGAGACAATGGTGACATAAAGATCAAAGCCATTGATCCTCCCTCACTTTTCAGCAAATCTTAGGATAAATCCCATCTGGCCCAGAGGACTTAGTTATTTTCACACTTTCTAGAATTGCTAACACCTTGCGAACCTCAATGTTGTCTCATCTTAAATATTGCAATTGTACCAGCCTCCTCCACTTCCTCTGGAAGCTCATTCCATACACATACCACCCTCTGTGTGGTGGTGCGTGTATGGAATGAGCTGCCAGAGGATGTGGTGGAGGCTGGTACACTTGCAACATTTTAAGACTCCTTTGTATGGGTATATGAATAGGAAGGGTTTGGAGGGATATGGGCTAGGTGCTGGCAGCTGGGACTAGATTGGGTTTGGATATCTGGTCAGCATGGACGGGTTGGACCAAAGGGTCTGTTTCCATGCTGTACATCTGACTCTATAAATCTAGTAACCTATATTTCAATATTCTCCTCGACAATGTTGTCTTTTTTTCCAGTATAAATACTGACAAAAAATATTCATTTAGCGTTTTCCCCGATCTCCCCTGACTCCATGCACAACTTCCCACTATTATCCTTGATTGGCCCTAATCTTACTCTCGTGATTCTTTTTATTCCTGATATACCTATTGAGAGCTTTAGTGTTTTCCTGATCCTGTCTGCCAATGACTTCTCGTGTCCCCTCCTATGTCGTCTTAGCTCTCTTCTTGGGTCCTTCCTGGCTAACCTGTAACTCTTGAGTGCCTTAACTGAACTTTCACATCTCATCCTAACATAAGCCGCCACCTTCCTGTTGACAAGAGATTCGACTTCTTTAGTAAACCTCGCTCCCTTGCTCAATACCAGTCATACAGGGATGAAGTTGCATATTTAACAAGGACTTATTCTTTGAATAAGCTCCACATTTCAATTTTGCTCTTCCCCTGCAGTTTCCTTCCCTATCCTGTGCATCCTAAATCTTGCCTAATTGTGTCACAATTGCCTTTTTTTTTCCCCCAGCTAGAACTCTTGTCCTGCGGTATATACCTATCTCTTTCCATTGCTAAAGTAAACACAATGTATTGTGGTCACTATCACCAAAGTGCACTCCTACCTCAATCTGGTCTGGTTCATTACCCAGTACCAAATCCAATGTGGCTTCACCCCTTTGTTGGCTTTCTACATACTGAGGTAATCCTCCTGCAGACAATGGACAAAAACTGACCCATCTGAAGTACTTGAACTATAGTATTCCCAGTCAACATTTGGAAAGTTAAAAACCCTATAATAACTACCCTATCACTCTCCTATTGAGAATCATCTTTGCTATCCTTTCTTCTACATCTCTGGAACTATTCAGAGGCCTATGGAAAACTCCCAACAGGGTGACCTCTCCTTTCCTGTTTCTAACCTCAGCCCATACTACCTCTGCAGACTAGTCCTCAAAGGTCCTTTTTTTTTTTTTTTTTTTTCCTGCCATTATTACTGAGCTTGATTTAACAATGCCAGCCTATTCTCCACCTCCACCTCCACCCCACCCTGGCCAAAGTTTACCATCTTCTCTATTCTTACTGAAATGTCTAAATCCTGAAATGTGCAGCAAGCATTCCTGTCCCTGCTCTACCCACGTCTCTGACATGGCCACAATATCAAAATCCCAGGTACCAACCCATGCTGCAAGTTCACCCACTTTATTCCGGATGCTTCTGGGATTGAAGTAGACATAAGCCAACTTCCTTCTTGCCGGTGCCCTCTTGCGACCTTGAAACCTTATTTCTGACCTCGCTACATTCTACCTCCTGTATACTGGAACTACAATTTTTAGATTCCCATCCCCCTGCTGAATTAGTTTAAATCTTTCCGAAGAGCATTAGCAAATTTTCCCCCCACAACCACAATATCGGTACTCCTCTGGTTCAGGTGAACAGACCTACCCTAGCAAGAGCCCCAATTATCCAGGAATTCAAAACCCACCATCCATGTAGCCACATGTTCAACTGCATTCTTCTGTGGCTCGCTCTCCCTCCCTACTCCTCGCCTCGCTGGTATGGGCAACAAACCAGAGATAGCAACTGTTTGTTCTAGCTCTCAGCTTCCACACTAGCTCCGTGAATTTCTGCCTTAAATCCCCACCTCTCTTCCTATTTATGTCGTTGGTGCTTATGTGGACCACAACTTGGGGCTGCTCCATCTTCTCCTCGGGATCCCAAAAATACGGTCAGAGACACTATGAACTCTGGCACCTGACAGGCAACACACCAACCTGGAGAAGGAATTAAAGATCAAAAGATAGGTGCCTGGTTGAGATAGAACTTCCTGTCTGTCCCCCTAAATATTGAACAAGCGCGCACACACTTACTTTACTTTCTAAACACCTCTGAACAGGATGATAGTACACCTCTCTGGAGCAGGTATGACTGGAGTGTGGGCCTCCTAGCCCAGAGATGTAAACTATCAATACATCTCTCAAACCCTTTTCTTTTCTGTAATTATAAATTTAAATTTGAGAATTAATATTAAGAAATTCACAAGGTATATGAAGGACCACTGGCTTGATTTGCAAATTGGTCATATCTGAAAAATCAGAATGTTTTATTGGACCTAATTTTTAATCAGTTTTAAGTGTCCAAGCATTGCCTCTGAAAAGCAACATTTTAGTTAGGTTAAGAAAAACCTACTGGGGGGGGGGGGGGGGGGGGCTAGTCATTTAATTATGAAAATGAAGTGTGAGTGATGATGCAAATTTGTGCACAGGCTGCTTCTGAAGAAATAAGCAAAATGAGTTGATTGCCAATGTTTTTTAAAAAATCTAAATTGTATTTTCAAGGAGCTATGATTTTTAGAAATCAATCTGAGCTCTACTAATTCTTTTCGGCAGTAGCGTGCAATGCAGACCTATGACTTGGTACGCATTGGTTCTGTGGAGCTGAGACATGGTTGAAATTGTGCCGTCACACTTCTGACCCATGCAAATATGTGCAATCTGCGATTATTGAGAGTTGAATGGCACAAAATTTGAGTTTTTGTTGGGATTCTTTTGGCACTGTCAAACCTGCAGGTCTCCCAAAGTATGTATTCAAAGCTGCATAATTTCTATTTCCACTCTATAGCTGGTATCTACACTATCCCCATATAACTCTCTCCGCACCTAGCTCAACCAGGCACCGATCTTTTATTCCTTCTCTCACCATTTTCACACAGCATTCAACTACTTTTGGCAATTTAATATCTCCTTCAAAAGCTATTTTAAAATCTGTGCTTTTCACCCAAACCTTTTGGTCAACTCTGGCTAACTTCCTCCTTTTTATGACCGCTGTCAGTTTCCTTTGTTTATTTTACTTTGGGAAGTGTGCTGTAGCTTAAATGTTCTATACCAATTCTAATTAACAGACTTATCTAATTTAAACTTAATCTAATCACTTTGCATCAGTTGATTTTAGAAATGTTTTGGAAAACCATTTGTGATAAATAACAGCATAAAAATGCAGGGAGTGCTTTTGAAATGAAAATATTTATGTTTCTACTGTTCATAAGGAAAAGGATAGGCTCCAAGAGATGGCATTGAGAAATTCATCGGTGCGAGTGGTATGCAAGTAACAGGTTTACAGGCTAAATGGTCTTTCCGTTCTAACATTGTTCTAGTGCTGCAGCAATCTTAACATCTCAAGTGGTATGTTGAAAACATTTCTCTGTTCTCTTGGGCAGTCCCTTGATATTAAAGACGAGTTGCTTCCACCCCTGGCTGATGCATCCAACCTGTGATCTGCAAACTTTGCCACATATAGAGCAGGGGGAGCTAGAAGGGCTGAGTTTGATATTAAATTTGTGAGCTCTCTCCAATGCCTGAACCTCAGCTCTGCATGTTCCTAACACGTTTAGTCCCTTCTGAGTGAACCTCCTTCAATTTTGCCAGTTACAAGCCAGAGACTCAAGAATTATCAGGGACCTTTTTTCTGAAGGATATTTTTAGAAGGCATTTCTAAAACTCTATTTTCCTGGTGACTGAGTTATGAGAAGGGAAGTTGTTTTGTGTCTGGAGTTGGACAAATAACCCTAATGCTATGCCACTCATCCAAGTTGAAATTGCACTATTATATCGGTACTTGTTGTTCATAGTGCCGATCCTGTCATTACATATTACATTATGGCACAGTTACTCTAATCTGTCAATTATGCTTTTAGAATAGAAGCTGTATAAATACAGGCAGAATATGGAGCCACCTTTTTTTTTGGATTAAAATTTGTTGTGGATATCTTTCTGGCAGTGAGTGTAGGAAGGTAAAAATTAGGCAGTATGCATGTTTTACATCTTTTTTTAAGAGGATAAATATTTCTGCTCATTACATATAACCAATTGAATCCATTGTTTTAATTGGCAATTAAATTTTGACTTGTGAAGCTTTTCGCAATCACTGAATTTCCTTTTTTTGAGTATATAGTCACCATGAAGCAGGAATATACGGTGCTACAATAGTCTTTAATCTACCAAATATTGTTTTATGAAGTCAATTTCTTTAATCCTTGAACTTCTTGCACAGGGAGAAATTTGAATCCTGTTTGGCTAATTACTCTGCAATGTCATGCTACTTAGTGCAGATGTAGACTTTAAAATTTAGTGGTAAAACTGCTTGTATGCCAAGAGTAACTGATATCAAGATTTTTCAGTCAGATTTAAATATTACCAGCCAATTCTTTTTTTTTCTCCTTGATTTCCTTCATCTTTTTTATTTAAATCTGTTCCTTTTAGCATGAAAGGCTGGTGAAAATTGGCTGAAAGTAAATTTGCTTTTTGTGTCACTCATCTCTTTGAAGATGGGAGCCACTTCAAAAGAAGTATCCTGGCCTGAAAATAGCTTGTATAAACTGGGGTTGATTTTCACCGTATTTATACTTGATTCCACTTTTTCCACTGGATGCAGTATGGTACCAACAATTCTATTATGGCCAGATAAAACATGCCGAAGAAGTGCTGAGATTTAAATGACCAGTATTTTGCTTTATATGTTAGCCATTTCAAATGTTGACTGGCTAGTGGATCTGAAACTTTGTTTTATATACTTCACTTCACCCAACTTGGCCAGTATCTGTTACTCCAGTACCACACTTCTTTTTTCAATGCTGGTCTCCAGCATCTGCAGTCCTCACTTTCTCCTAGTTGATCTTAACCTACTGCCGTCTCTCCCTGTCTCTCCCTGTCTCTCCCTGTCTCTCCCTGTCTCTCCCTGTCTCTCCCTGTCTCTCCCCTCCAGTATTCAGCAGGTCATACAATATCTGCAAAGGGAGATGACTGAAGGTCACTGTCATGGGTGCAAGCTCTTTATCTCATCAGATGATGCCCGAATGTTTCCTGTGTTCTTGGTCCTTTTTATCTCCATTTCTTGCATTAGTATTTTTTTTTCTTTCAAAACCTCACCAAGTTTTGCCAACACTTGTAAGCAAGGTTCTAGCTAGACAGTTTTTGGAATTGTTTTTGTGAATTTTATTTTTTGGGCCTGGCTTCTACTGGCACAAGGAACATAAACCTCCTCCTGTGGGTAGGTGATGACCTACTGGTATTTTCATTGGAATAATCCAGAGACCCAGGTAATGTTCAGGGGACCCTGGTTTAACTCCCACCATGGCAAATGGTGGCATTTGAAGTTTTTTAAAAAAAAATATTGGGATCAAGAGTCTAATGACCACGAAACCTTCAAATTGTTGGGGGGGAAATATCCATCTAGTTTGCTTATGTCATTTAGGGAAGGAAATCTGCACCCTTTACCTGGTCTGACCTATGTATGACTCTAGACACACAGTAATGTGTGTCACAACTGCCCTCTCAGCAATTGGTGATGAGCAGTAAATACTGGCCTGGCCAGCAGGATCAAATTTTCCAAATGTTTATTGTTCTGGAAATGTGTTTGTGAAATCTACTCTTGGCAGGACCTTTTTTTTTTTTGAAATTTTAAAAGTACTGAACCAAACTCTGCTAACTACAAAATATTTAACTAGTGTTCATCCTACCAGAATGGCCATGTGTCACAACACTCTTTTTTTGAGTCTAGTATTCTGTACCATTTATAATCCCAAAACAAAGTTTGGACAGCTTTGTTTTCTCTAACTTCATGTGCTTAGATATTGCAGTATTTTGGTATTCTTTGTCAAGACCAAGGGGAGATGAGGAATTATGATAGGTAGAAATGTTGGGGATAGGGGAGAGCTGAAAAACATACGGACTACAGGTCTGACTTGTTTGTTACAACCCAAGGTGGTGCTGTTACGTTCGAGATCACTAATGCACTGGCCATTCCACTCAATCTATACTGGCCCCTTTTTCAGCATCTCACGCTCTCACTCTCTTCTTTTTTCCCCCCCCCCCCCCTTCTTTTTCTCCATGTTCTTTTCTTGTAGAATATTCTAATTCTCTCCTTTCCACCAGACATTAGGCAGTGCATTTCAGACCATACATTTGCTGGCTTGTGATGCAATAGATGCTTATGAGTCAGTGTTGAACCATTCTAACAGCACAATCTTATTGCATTGCTGTTATGATGTCTGTGAAGACCATTCTCCACTTCGTCATCTAACTGTAGTTCTTGTAGTAATGGATGTGGTTATTGATTTCTGCTTTATGTAATACATCTGAAAGCTTATGTGACTGAACTGCTTTAGAAAAGCCTACAAATCACTGTTTTAAGCTTCAATTTTGAGTACTGCCTTAGGCTTGATAACAGCAGAAACTCAAACTGAGCTCTGCATGTATTTCAAGAATATTGATGGTTATCACGGAGAGTAGAGCTGGCAGTTTGCGTTGACTAAACTATTTTTCTATTCGAGTTGGCAATTTTATTGAATGGATAGTTAAGCTCTGTTGACACAGTCACTCATCTATTATCCGTGTTTGAGGCTTCAGTCCCATTGCAGCCACTCTAGTTAAGTACCTGGGGAGTGCTGTTTTGTCTTTGCTGTTGCTGTTTAAATGAGATATGGGGATTTAAGAAAAAAAATCCCACATGACTGGTTTGGAGAAGAATTGTCTTAGCCAAGAATGATCCCTTCTACTAATATCATTAATATAGATTATCTGCCTACTTAGTATACTGGCTTTTGCAGTAAGTTGCTGTGCCCAAATTGTCACTTCCTACGTTATTACAGCAGTCACCAAAGCATGTATTCCATTGGCTGCAAAGTACATTGGGATGCCATTGAAAGGGCTATGTAAACCTTTATTTACTTTTTTTTGTCATTTGAGTCTTGAAATGTAATACCTCTGCATGCATTGATTCTCTATCTAAGCATGGCATGTACATCTCTGACCATGGCTAAGGGTGGACATACTGCACATATTGTGCAGTCTGACTTTGGACACTTTTTTTTATTTTCAAATGGGAAATTTTATTAGCCATCAGAAGATTGGCAGGATTGATTTTAAAACCATTTCCCATATATGAATACACTTTGATTTAAGAAACCCCTTTGATCAATTGGAGGGGTGGTGGGGGTGGCGAAAACATATTTGTTGAGCTTGTTACTGGTGCTTTTTGGGAAATTGTTATCCCAGCATTTTTAGATCTTGCAAATGCTGCTTTATTTTAAATTGCTGCAATAATCACCAGGACTCTGACTGTTCAACCCCTTGAGCCTACTTCACCATTCATTGGGAATCCGGCAATTCTTGTCTGTTTTTCCTATCCTGTCCCCCAGCTGTTGATTTGCCCTACTGATTAAGAACCTATCTATTTCAGCCTTGGAAAGACATAAGGACTCTGTCTCCACAGCTGTCCATGATTAGAAGCTCCAAAGATGACCATCTGAGAAGAAATTCCTTCTTATCACCGTCTTAAATTGGCACCCCTTTTATTCAGACACCAGCTGTCTGGTCCCTGACCCTCCCAAGAGGGGAAACATCCTCCTGCATTTACCCTACCAAGTCCCTTTAATCCTCTGTTTGAAGACTATATCACCTCTCATTCATCTGAATCCCAACCAGGGATCATCCTAGTGCACCTTCTCCGCAATGTCTCAAACAAATATTTCCTTTAAATTTAGAGAACTGTCAGTATCTTATCAAGAAAATAATATTGTACCTGTAACCTGGCCTGTGTAAGAATATATTCACTTATATTAATGATTCTGGATGAAGGGACTGGGGTCATTCTGGCGAAGTTTTACAATGATACGAAGTTAGGTGGACAGGCAGGTAGTGCTGAGGAAGTAGGGAGGCTGCAGCATGACTTTAAGACAGTTTAGGAGAGTGGTCCAGAAAAGAGCTGATGAAATTCAGCGGGAGCAAATGCAAGGTCTTGCACTTTGGGGAAAAAAAGAATACAGGCATGGACTATTTTCTAAATGGTGAGAACATTCATAAAGCCAAAGTATAAAGGGATTTGGGAGTGCTAGTCCAGGATTCTCCTATGGGTTGACTTGCAGGTTGAGTCTGTGATTAAAGTTAATATAATGCAAATTTATCTCTGTTTGGAATATAAAAGCAGCGATGTGCTTCTGTGATTTTATAAAGCTCTAGTTAGGCTCCATTTAGAATAGTGTTTCCAATTTTGGGCCCCACCCCTCAGGAAACACTTACTAGCGGAGATTCTCACTGATGATCCCTGGAATGTTAAGCCTAACATATGATGATTGGCTGAGGATTCTGGCATTGTACTCATTAGCATTTAGAAGATTGAGGGGAGATCTAAAAGAAACTTCCAAGATAATGCATGGCTGAGAAAGGGGGGACGCTGGGAAGTTGTTTCCGTTAGGCAGGGAGACTATGACCTTATAATGAGAGGGGGTCAATTATTAGAATGAAAATATGGAGATATTTCTTTCGCTAGAGAGTGCTGGGCTTGTGGATTTCATTGCCATAGAGTGCAGTGGAAGCTGGGATGTTAAGTGCCTTCAAGGCAGAGATTGATTTGATTTGATTGATTGATTAATTCCTTGCGAGATCACAAATGTTTAGGGCTACACGGAGAGTGTGGGTGAGTGATCAGCCATGATTAAATGGCAGAGTGGACTTGATGGGCTGAATGGCCTTACTTCCACTCCTGTCTTATGATCTTGTATATGAAACCCAACACTGTAATGGATAAGAATGGAATCCTCAAACTAGCTAACTTTTTTGTTTGGTTCCATGTTGTTTGCAAGTCCCAATAGTGTGAATATTTTGTGGCATAGCCAACTGTTCTATTAAGATGTCGCATCTGTTTTTTTTTTTTGCTTATCTTTGTAGTTATCTCATTCAGTATTTTCCAGCACTAATTATCCACTGTTACATTTTGAAGTTTTTCAATAACTTGAATTAAGCAAACCACTTTTAATACAAAAGTGAATTATCAGTATACAGCTCCCTCTTTGCCTTGTCCTCTTCAGTTCTTATCTGTGTTCTATTTTCAGAAGCTGTTTTTTTGAATGCTTTCCTTTTTTTTTCTCTCTTGTTTTGATGTTGAAACTAATTAGTTTCACACACTTGAACCTTTTGAGAATTGGTCTATTGGGATTTGCCCAGGTATCCAGTTGCTTTCATTTAGGCATATAGACATTATTATTTCCAGTTTTAATAGCTCTTTTACTATGATGGTGTTTAACAACCTAATAAAATGAAGAAACAACTTCCATCTTGTATTGATCTATTGAATCATCGTAGTTCAAAGTTACAGTGTAAATACAATTCTTAATGCTCAGCTCATGGATTCCAACAAAATAATTCTCCTTCACTTGTCACTCCACTGGTCACAGGCTTCCAGTATGAAAAACAACCCTCCACCACCACCCTCTGTCTTCTGTCTTCTACCTTTTTTTTTGAGCCAGTTTCTCCTTTTTTTGCCTTTAAGACATTTCCACTCTGTAGGTGGTGAAAGTGGCAACCTGCCACCGAAAATGAACAAAATATTTCCCTCCCCATCCCTATCTGGCTTCTACAGTGACCATTCCCTCCATAACTCCCTCGTTAGGTCCGAGCTCCCCACCAACCCACCCTCCACACCTGGCATCTTCCTCTGCTGCCAGATGAGGTGCAAAATCTGATCTCTCAACCAAACCTCCGTCCAAGGCCCTAAAGGATCATTTCACATCTGGCAGAGATTTTCTTGCACATCCTCCCACCTTATTTTGCTGAATCCATTGCTCTTTGTGGCCTTCTCTAGATCAGGGAAACCAAGTGCCAACTCTGAGCACTTCAGGGGACATCTATGGTCCACACACAACAACCAACCCCACTGTCTTGTGACCAACCATTTCAGTTAGTCTTCCCACTCCCCAAGGGCATGCTGATCCTGGGCCAACACCACCACCAAATCCAAAGCTATCTGCTGACTGGAGGAAGGACACCTTGTCTCTTGCCTCAGGTCTCTACAACCACACAGGATTGTTATTGACCACCAGTTTCCAAATCTTCCCACCCCCTCCTGCCTCATCCAAGATCCAACTCTCCAACTCGGCACCACCCTCTTGACCTGACCTACCTGTCCATTTTCCTTCCACCTATCTGGTCCACCATCTCACCTATATTTTTCCATCACCCCATATCCATATTTATCTGGCAGCCTCTTCTCCTTTCATGTTTGAGGAAGGGCTAATGCCCAAAACATCAACTCTCCTGCTCCTCGACTGCTGCCTGACCTACTGTGCTTTTTCCAGTCCCATGCTTTTCGACTCTTACAATTTCCCTAAACTGGTTTGGAACTTCAAGTTGAATACTATAAAAGCTAGTTGATGTATTTGTTCCAAGTTGTTTATGTGGATAAACTAGTTTTCAGTTTGCTGTTGGCAGGAAACCAATACGGAGTTAAAAATTGAGATGAACATATCCAATTTTATATATGCCGTTGGTTTCATGATTCCTGTGTACGTTTGAGCTACTGCTAATGTCAGAAAATGCCATATCTTTAGGAAACTAATTGAAGATTATTGGTAGTGATAAACAGCTGAGCAGGAACAGTGTATGCTTTCAGTTGTGTTGCTGCATTGCAGTCTACTGTTTGGTTTCATTCAACCAGGGTAAGTGTATTGAACAGTAGAAATACTTTGCATTTACATAAATGTTACATTATGCTCTGAAATGAATCTGCTTGCCACGAACAAGCTGCACATGCCAAATATAGTGAATGTCCCTCCTAAGTGCTTGGCAGGGGAGAGAAAAGCAGTTGCCGAGTAACAGTGGAAAGGTTGAGGTAACCAAAGCGTATTCAAATAGGTTCTGAATTAATGTTTTAATGTGATAATCCGAGTTTGTGCTGCCTCAAAATAGAGAGATTTTGGGAGTGGCAGGAAAGGTGAAGTAGAATTGCAGGGTTTTATTTAAGGGGCGAGTGGTTGGGGATGGTAGTGATCAACAGCTGTTTTGGACGCTGAGTCAATGGTGAGGTAACCCTGGTTGAACCAACACTGGCTGCCTGCTAATGGTGCTCCCATGTCTGGATGACTGACCCTCCTGGTAGCCTATGAAAGTAGATCATGTTCCCACATAGAGTCGAAGCCAGGACCTTGGGTAATTGATTACCTGATGACCACAGAATTTAGTGGTGGTTTACCAGCTGGACCTAACCGGTGTCTTTGGCCAGTGGTAATGATATGGATGCTGGTGTTGGACTGGGGTGGACACTGGTCAGAAGTCACATGTGACCAGTTAATAGTCCAACAGGTTTATTTGAAATCTCAAGGTTTTGGAACCCTGCTCCTTCAGGTGAGGTGGTGACTTTTGTCAGTCAGTGTCTGTGAGCTGCTGCCACTTTAGCATCCATGTAAAATCTTGCACGTGAAATTTAAGCACGAGATAACACCAGCTTGTTGCAAACATGTCAGTATTGACTTAACTAAAAAACAAATACCCTTTTGTGTTTATAACTTGATATGATGACTAGTAATAGATCCTCCTTTGGTTGGAATTCGTTTCAAGTGTCAGGCAAACAGAACTTTACAATGTAGTGCAGGTTTTACAGGAAACCAGATTAGTTAATGTTTAATGGTTTTGTGAAGGGTAGGTTGTGTCTTCCAAACATTGGTCATCTTCTCAAAGAACGCTAAACAGGTGGATGCGGGTAAAACAGTTCATGTGATGTATATGGATTTCAGTAAGGCATTTTTTATATAGATAAATTTTCAATAAAAATAACACTTTTTACAAGTTTACAAATATAAAAAAACAAATATAAAGATTGATGTACAATTTAAATCTTGAATAAATAATAACAAATTTAACAAAAAATAATGGGGGGGAGGGGAACCCAACTACTAATCTAACCAGAGTATATAATTAAGTCTTACATTATCCGAATAAGAGCAAAAAAAACGACCAATAACACAAATTGGGTAGTGCAATACGTGTTCGGAATATATTAACATCAAATGTAACAAAACCTGTATTCGTGCGGGATTCCTCTCTCAAGGGGCCCCGGACCAGGCAGGTTCGCCATCTCAATTAAATAAAAGCCCTTGTTAGGATGGCCGAAATATCTGTATTTATATAATTCAAGAAGGGTTGCCATATTTTATGGGATAATTCGGTCTTTTGGTGCACCATATTTGTAAGGAAGTCAAGAGGAATACATTCCATAATAAATCTGTGCCAATTTGAAAGGCCAGGGGGGCCCTCAGCCACCCAGTTCACCAAAATGTTTTTCTTTGCACAGAAAGAGAGAATAGAAAATAATCTCTTCCTGTGCATATCCAGGGAGGGTAAGTTCGAAAAGCCCAAAAGGAAAGATACAGGGTCCACTCTAATTTCCGTTCCTAAGATTTTTGTCCGAGCACTTGCTACTTTAGTCCAATATCTACGGATCTTATGACAGGTCCATAAGCAATGTACAAGAGTGCCCACCTCTGTTTTACATTTGGGACACATTGGAGATGCTCCTGCCTTAAATTTTGCCAATTGATCTGGTGCTATACGGGCCCTATGAAGTATCCTCAGCTGAATAGCCTGGGTTCTGTTGCAGATAGTGATTTTTCTGGCGTTTTTCCCAAATGTCATTCCACATTTTAAAGTCCCAATTCCTGATCCCATGATTTAAGTCGATTGTCCATATCTCCCAATACTTCATCATGTAGTAAATGATAAATAGTACTGACGGAAGATACCCCCCATTGGCCATAGCACTCTACATTCTCTATCTGATTTATAAAGACTATCTAATAGTCTTCTGTATGTAATCTCGAATTTGGAAGTATCAAAAGAAGAGGTCTCCATTAGGTAATCCGAATTTCTGTCGCAGCTGTTCAAAAGGCATCAGCACCTCTTCTTAAATAGATCCCCCAAACAAGAGATACCCCCTGGATCTCCAGTTTGAAAGTGGCATCTGTAAACCCTGGTTGAAATCCCCATGTTCCCACTATCGGAGCACAGGGGGATGTTTTATGTGAGTTGCCCTCATTGTGCCACATTATATTCCAGGCTTTAATTGTGTTTAGTATTATAGGGTTTTTACAGTGATCTATAATGATTTTCCTCTTGTCTGAAAATAAAAGGTTAATAAGTGGGCATTTTACTTGAGAAGCCTCGATGTCCAGCCAGACTGATTTGGGTCTTGTCTGACCGCAATCAGCTGTGTAACTTAATAGGGAACTTGACTGATATTTCCTAAAATCTGGGAAATCCAATCCTCCCCTTGCCTGTGGAAGCTGTAGCTTCTTTAGCTTAATGAGGGGCCATCTATGATTCCAGATAAAGGAACCCAACCAGCCATATAATTTACGTAGTGCCAGCCTCAGCAGCATCACCGGAAGCATTCTCATAGGGTATAGAAGACCAGGCAGGACATTCATTTTAGCTAGTGCTATTCTAACTAGCCAGGAAATTGGAAGGTCTCCCCATCACTGGAAGTCCTGACTTCTCCTTTCCAGTAAATGCAAAAGTTAGCCTTGTATAACTGACCAAATAGTGGGGTAATAAAAATGCCTAAATATTAAAAAAAACCCTCCAGGGACCACCAAAAGGAAAAGTGGGATCCGTCCAATAAGTGGGATATACTAGCAAGGCCACCCATTGGCATAGCCTCCGATTTTGAGAAATTTATTTTGTAGCCTGAAAATACACCAAATGTATTAATTTGCATTAAGCGAGGCACGAACATCAAAGCATTACTGAGAAATGGAAGAACATCACCTGCATAAAGGGTAATTTTATGTTTACCTATACCAATCCTCGGGGCTGTTTATATTAGGGTCAGCCCGTATAGCTTCTGCTAGTGGCTCAATTATTAGCGTAAATAGCAATGGCGAGAGAGGACATCCCTGATGGCAGCCCCTATCCACACTGAAGCTATCTGAGCCTAATCCATTGAGTGATCCCAATGTTAACACCCATTTGGTAAACCTTTCCAATGTGTAAAACAAATATATGACCATTCAACCCTGTCGAATGCCTTTTCCGCATCTAATGAGACTACTACTCCTGGTATCTTTCCCTGATGGCAGGCTTGAATCACCATTCAAAACCCTTCTAATATTATTGGATGATCTACGGCCCTTAATAGACCCTGTCTGATCCTCCTTTATATGTGGCAGTACCCTTTCTAGCCTCAATGCTAACGTTTTAAAGAGGATTTTAAAATCTACATTGCGCGTCATACAGACCAATATCCTTGCTAAATCTTCTGGGTCCTTTCCTTTTTTAAGGATGAGAGATATTTGCCTCTTTCAGTGAAGGCGGGAGACAGCCCTGTCTGTATGAATAGTTATACATGTCCATAAGTGGACCAGCTGATATTTCTGTAAATTCTTTATAGAATTCAGCTTGAAAGCCATTCTGGGCCAGGTGCCTTACAGCTCTGAAGTTGCCTGATTGCATAAAGTATCTCTTGGACTGTTAGGGGAGCATTTAAGACCGATACCTGTTCCGGAGTTAGGTCCGGAAAGGTCAAGTTTTTAAAAAATGATTGCGTCCTCCTAGTCTTGTCTTCGCAATCCTGCAATTTATATAAATCAGAATAAAATTTTCTAAAGATTGCATTAATCCTTTTATGATCAGGAGTCAAAATACCTATACTTTCCTTGATAGATGTGATAGTTTGAGGAGCTGCCTTTTTCTTTGCAAGAAATGCTAAGTATCTACCAGGTTTATCGCCAAATTCATATAACCTTTGTTTTGCAAATAATATTTCCCTCTTAGCCGTTTGGGTAAGCGTGGTGTTTAGAGCTGTCTTAAGCAACTCCTTTGCAATTTGATAATAGAAGGTCTGTCAGCGTATGCTGTTTCAGCCGCTTTTAAGCGAGTTTCAAGCAGATGCTGTTGTTCTCCCTTTAATTTTTTCTGGGTCGCTGAGTATAAGATGATCAAACCTTGTGCGTAAGCTTTGGTCTCCCACATCATTGGGTTGCTAGCCGTACCTAAATTAATTTCTAAAAAAGTTTTAAATTCTTGAAGTACTTTACAAATTTACTATCTTTCATCAGGAAGGGGTCCATATGCCAATGCCGGGGGATGTCTCATTGTTCCTCGCCTTGATTTCCATTTATACAGCAGCGTGATTGGAAATTGCTATAGCGCCTATTTTACAGGATGATATGGAATTTAAAAAAATTGAGGGGGCAAAAAACATAATCGACTCTGGTATGGTATTTATGTGGATTGGAGTAAAAAGAAAAATCTCTGCCCTGTGGATGAAGGAATCTCCATACATCTTCTAGTCCTAATTCTTTGTTCAAATCCACTAATTGTCTAGATCTGGTAGATACCCCTGCAGTATTCTTGGGAATCCTATCTATTTCCGGATCCATAATACAATTAAAGTCTCCCCCTATAATTGTATGACGAGCACCACGAGCCATCAATTTTGAGAAGGCTTCTGTTATAAATTTAAAAGGATATGCCGGGGTACAATACAAATTTAGCTAAAAGAAGAAAAAAAGGCCTGATCAAATCCACCCTGTCGTAATTTCAAGTGTTCTTTATCCAATAAGTGTGTCTCCTGTAGGAGAGCTATATCAACCCTTTTGAGGTTTTATAATATTTTCTTCCTTTTGACTGGTGAATTACTCCCCTTGACATTCCAGGTGCACCACTTAACCAATTGATCAACCATAATCGTCCGGGCAAATCCAAGACCCCTCGGGAGGGGAAACCCTATCTAGAACATCCTGAGCAAAGAGCATATAAAATTCACAAAAATAAAGGCTCTCTAATACACTCTCAAAAGTATAATAAACTATATATTTCTAAATTTTAAAAAAAATAAAACTTATTTAAATGGAGATGTTCCCAGGGGGTATCACTTCCTTTCCAAAAGCCCATCGTATCCTCTTCCCAACCAGGTGCTCCTCAATAGGATGAAGAAAATTCAAATATACTACAGAGCTAGAGTTAACAGTGAGCACCCTAAACCCACCAAACACACCCACACCAATACCTGGATATATTTGCTAATGTTAATACCATTAACAAACATATAACTATAAAATTAAACCTCAACAAGTAGTAATTAAATATAATACAAAATAACGAGGGAAAACAACCCCACCCTAGAGACAGGTAAAATAGGATAAGGTAACCACCTTCCCCCCCCCCCCCCCCACCAACATTAACTAGACTCCTGGCTATCCCCTCCCCACCCTCCAAGATGATGGTTTTTTTAAACCTTACTGTTTAATATTTTTTTTAAAAAAAGGAGGGGGTGTGATGTAAACCGGAGTGGGGTAAAGCAAACCAAAATCAGTTATCTCTTACAATTTATTTAAGAGTCCAAAAATTCCTTGGCCTTTTCCGGCAATCCGAAGTTATACATGGACCCTTCATGGTTAAAGCGTAGTGTCGCTGGGTAGCGCAAGGAGTACTGAATATTTAAGTCCCTTAAACACTTCTTCGCATCATCAAACGCCTTCCTCTTTCGGACCAGAGCTGGGGAAAAGTCCTGGAATAACATTATCTTGGATCCTTTATAGATCATGGCTTGGCGATCTTTTCCAAGATTTCTGGAGGCTTCTAAGAGTGTCTGCCTCTCCTTGTAGCTCTGCAGCTGGAACAGGACCGGGCGGGGATGCTGGCTTGAGCTGGGCCCGTGTATTGCAACCCGGTAGGCCCATTCCACCCTTACCTGGCCTGATCCAGCCTTCAGATTTAAAAGCTGTGGAAGCCACTATTCAAGGAACACTGTGTAAGCTGACCTTCCTCTTCCCATTCGGGAAGGCCCAGCAAACGAATATTTTTTTGATGACCTCTATTCTCAAGATCGTCAGTGATTTTTCTAAGGTCCGGACTCACTATTCAAGAGTCCGGACCCGATCCACGGCCGATTGTGCTGTAGTTTCGGAGGTTGCGGCCTTTAGCTCCGCCCCTCCGACTCGGCGCTCTATTTCCTTGATGCCTCGGTTGTGCTTTTGTCCCATCGGCTTCGGGATTCTTCAATAAAAGCATCGATCTTCGCATCGAGTTTGGAGATTATTTCCATGAGGCTTGCCACCGTAGACAAGTCCCCCGGGGTGGCTGCAGATGCCTCTGCAGCTGGAGAGGATGGGGGAGGGGTTCCTGCTTGTTGAGAGCTGCGGGCTCCCTTCCCTTTAGTCATTTTTACTGGAGATTAAATGGCTTAAATTCAATACTAAAACTAATTATATTTAAGTAAAAACTATTTTAAATGATGTGGGGGTGGGTGACCCACTTTGCCCAAGTCTTGGGAGGAGCACTGTAGACTCAGACTTGCTGGGTTGCCGCCATCTTGGATCCCCCCCCAGTCAGGCATTTTTGATATGGTTCCCCACGGTAGGCTATTGCACAAAATGTGGACGTATGGGATTGAGGGCAGTTCAGCAGTTTGGATCAGAAATTGGCTAAATGAAAGACAGAGGGTGGTGGTTGGGAAATGCTCATCCTGGAGTTTAGTTACTAGTGGGGTCTGTTTGGGTCCACTGCTGTTGGTCTTTTTTTTTAAGTCACCTAGATGAGTGCATAGAAGGATGGGTTAGTAAATTTGCAGAGGGCATTAGGGTTTGTAGAATAGTGCTGAAGGATGTTAAAGGGACATAAGCCACAGAGGTGGGCTGAGAGATGGCAAATGGAGTTTAATGCAGAAAAGAGAGGTGATTCACTTTGGAAGGAGTAACAGGAATGCAGAGTACTGGGCTAATGGTAAGATTCTTGGTAAAGTAGATGAATAGAGATCTGTGTCCATGTACATCCCTGAAAGTTGTCACCCAGGTTGATAGGGTTGTTAAGAAGGCCTGTGGTATGTTAGCTTCGATTAGTAAAGGGATTGAGCTTCTGAGCCATGAGGTCATGCTCTAGCTGAACAAAACTGTGGTGCGGCTGCACTTAGTGTATTGCGTACAGTTCTGGTCACCGCATTGTAGGAAAAATGTGGAAGTATTGGAGAGGGTGCAGAAGAGATTTACCAGAATGTTGCCTGGTATGGAGGGAAGGTCTTATGAGGAAAGGTTGAGGAACTTGAGGCTGTTTCATTGGAGAGAAGTTGTTTGAACGGTGACTTAATTGAGACATATAATCAGAAGGTGGACAGTGGGAGCCTTTTTCATCGAATGGTGATGGCTAGCACGAGGGCACATTAGTTTAAAACTGAGGGGTGATAGATATAGATCAGATATCAGAGGTAATTTCTTTACTCAGCAGTAGGGGCGTGGAATGCACTACCTGCAACAGTAGTAGACTTGCCAACTTTTAAGGGCATTTTAAATGGTTATTGGATAGTAATGTGGATGAAAATGGAATTTTGTAGGTTAGATGGGCTTCAGATTGGTTTCACAAGTCGATGCAACGTAAAGGGTCTGTACTGCGCTGTAATGTTCTGTGTTCTAAATTTTTATTTTAATATTAAGAGAATCTGATTCTCAGACATTATTTGGATATTTTTGCTTATTTGTTACTAATTTAGTAACAAGTATTTTTTGAATAGGAGACTTAAATGTAGTTACAAATTCAAAGAACTGTACTCTGAACTGCATCATAAATTATTGCAACATTCAAATGACCTACACATCAAGTAGAATTATTAAGCTCTTATTATCTCACCAGTCCACATGCAGCATAAATCAAGAGACAAAGAGTATTGAGCCTAATAGATGACCATTTGTGGATATTGTATAATCGAAGTCTCTTGAACTCCATTCCACCCATTTTACAAGATTTTTACATCTTAATTTTTAACTCTCATCTCTGTTCCATTATTCAGCTAGACTTCCTGTCTTTGGATGATATTCCTTTTTTTGTTTTGTCTCCTGCCATGCATGCATGACATTGTCTTCCTTTTGTTTTATAGTAACATTTGTTTGGATTTTTCAACTTGTCCAGGCTTAATTTTGCCCTTTTTTTTTTCTCTTTTGAAAGATGTGCGCCCCGACTGTACTGCTAGTTTTACGCTGGCCTACATTTCCAAAAAACTACCCCTTGAGAAATTTGCATTTTAGGCCAATTGGCCCAACATCAGTATCCACTTGCCCTTCCCACCCTCTCTGCTACTGACTTAAAAAAAAGTTTCTGCACATTCTATGGAGTATTTGATTATTTGGTGCAACACCTCTAACTCCACAGTCAACCATATATTCATCCTGCTTTATTTGAAAGAATTGGTCTGCTCATCAACTAGTTTAATTTTGACTCTAGCATGTGATGCTGAAATCTGCCTGTGTTTGAGGCCTGTTGCCATATTTTATCTTGCTGTCTACAATCAACTGGAACTGAAATTTGAACTAAATTGACCAAGGATCTTTTGACTTAAGTTTAAAATGCTCATAAATAGCAGTCAAATCTAACTTGACAATATTCCACTTTTCAAGACAAATGACTGGCATATGTACTCAGTATACATATCAACTAGCAAAGATTCAAGTTAGAAATCCATTGGTGCTGTTAGATTGTATCCAGCTGTGTGAATAGCATCCAATCAGTGAATTGATAAAATAACCACAATTATACCGGATGCTATTAATGCTGTTGCCTTTCATAACGATTCCTTGTTTACAAATTGCAAGGACTTCAGTCTTTATAAATATTATTTGATCAAAGAATGATATGCAACTGTTCAAGGAAGAAATAAATCAAAAGATGGAAAATTATAGGCAGATTAACCTAACCTTGGTTGTAGGCAAAATTCTAGAATCCATCATTAAGGATGAGATTTCTAAATTCTTGGAAGTGCAGGGTCGGATTAGAACAAGTCAGCATGGATTTATTAAGGGGAGGCTGTGCCTGACAAACCTGTTAAAATTCTTTGAAGAGGCAACAAGCAGATTAGACCAGGGAAACCTAGTGGATGTTATCTAGATTTCCAAAAGACCTTCGATGAGGTGCCTCATGGGAGGCTGCTGAGTAAGGTGAGGGCCCATGGTGTTCAAGTTGAGCAACTGGCATGGATTGAGGATTGGCTGTCTGGCAGAAGGCAGAGAGTTGGGATAAAAGGTTCTTTTGCGGAATGGCAGCTAGTGACAAGTGGTGTCCCACAGGGTTCAGTGTTGGGGCCACAGCTATTCACTTTATATATTAATGATCTGGATGAAGAGACTGGGGGCATTCTGATGAAGTTTTCTGATGAAGAGTGGACCAAGGAATGGCTGATGAAGTTCAATATGAGGTCTTGCACTTTGGTGGGGGGCATGGATGATTTTCTAAATGGTTTTATGAATTTTCTCAGCAAAGTACAAAGGGATCTGGGAATGCTAGTCCAGGATTCTGTGAAGGTTGACTTGCAGATTGAGTCCCTGGTTCAGAACGCAAACGTAATGTTGTCATTTATCTCTAGGGTCGGAAGCGTTGTGCTTCTGAGACTTTATTCTACATGGGGCCTAACTAGAGCTTTATAGTGTCCAATTTTGGGGCCCCACACCTCAGGAAAGACATACTGGCACTGGAGCATCTCCAGTGGAGATTCCCACGGATGATCCCTGGAATGGTAGGCCTCACATATGATGAATGGCTGAGGATCCTGGGATTGTATTCATTAGCATTTAGAAGGTTGAGGGGATATCTAAAAGGAACTTCCAAGATAATGCATGGCTTAAAAAGGGTGGATGCTGGGAAGTTGTTTCCATTAGGCAGAGATACTAGGACCTGTGGGTACAGCCTTAGAATTAGAGGGGGTCAATTTAGAATGGAAATGAGAAGCCATTTCTTCAGCCAGAGTGTGAGCCTGTGGAATTAATTTCCACTGAGCATAATGGAGGGTGGGATGTTAAATGTCTTCAAGGCAGAGATTGATTTTTTTTTTGATAATTCCTTGGTAAGACCAAGAATTTCAGGGCTATAGTGGGTAAGTGGAGTGAAATGCCCATCAGCTATGATTAAATGGCGGAGTGGACTCAATGGGCCAAATGGTCTTTCTTTCATTCATGTCTTATGGTCCAAATGTGGAATGTGCATTAAAAAATGTGAAAGGAGAATTTGGCCATCAACATTGTTCACCACTGTTTAGTAAATTCCAACATTAAAATTTAGTTAAGAAAATAACATTGCAGAGTAACCAAAAGTTGAGCATTAATTGAAAGTCACATTTAACATGTTAGCAAATGTATTTAACCTCCCGTTCCCACCTCTGTTGAAGCAAAACACTGAGACAGCATAGTTTTACCTCCGTTGATCTTTATTCTGGGCCCTGGGTGGAGAGAGAACAATTGCCCATGCGCACAGACATAAGTTCATGGTCTTCTCTCTCTAACAGCAGTTTCTTAATGAATTATATAGTCATTTGCAGGGAGGAGCTTCCTGATAAGGGAACATACATATTAATTGGGTGACCATGACAATCAGCAAGTGTCAGTAGTAAAGATTAAGCTCTGTTACACAATGAATACCTGGCTCCACATAATGAATACTTTTCACCTTGTTAACTGACTTTACATACTGAATGCCACTTCATCTTGTTGAATGACTTTACATAATGAATGCTTTTTCACCTTGTTAACCCAGTACCCTTGCCTCCAGCACCCCATTGTTAACTGCAAGTTTTTAATCTGATCTGAGTCATGCTCAATTGAACCTCCTTGTTTGACAAAACTCAACCTTAATTCTTTTCCTATCTGCTCATACCTTATACACTTTCTCACTAGTACTATGGAGGTAACTTACTTTTTATAAGCTGTTCCTGAGGCTGGATAGACCTGACCAATAAATGCAGTGAGAGTTAATTGTAACTGATACGATGAGTTTAAAATGGTTTGAACTAGATGGTCTTGTGGTGTAGTGGCTTGCTCTTACGTGCTTACGTGTCTTTCCCCAGCTTCAGTCCAGATTGAAATTCCATCTCTGGACGTGAAGGCCCACCAAGTTACTAATAAACATCCAAAGCGTGTTTTGTTTTTTATTTAATCTGAAAGTTTTTTTGTTAATCTAATTACTGGTTATTGTGATTTTGTCACAAGTGTGGTTTTGTTTTGTTGGGTTGCTATTTGCATAAGCTCTGTTTTGGAAGGTATAAATAAATAACTTCTAATGTGAAAGCATTGCTGACCGTTGCATCCATTCTGGCTTTTTGCCAGTAATTTTTGTTTCATTGCTACTTGACCAGATTTTAGTTTTGTCTCCACTGTGAAACTAGCGTAACAAACTTTTAAATGAGATATATTCAATGTTGTAGTTGCTCTGGGTTAGTCAGACTTGATTTAAGATGGTATCTTATGTATTATGACATCATTCAATGTAACAGCTATCGCCATTTCAAAGAGCAGTTTTGAATAGGCAAACTCCTGTACAATGATTTTGTAGAGGGGGTGACCCCTTAAATTACTATTATGACATCATCTTGCTTAGCAACTTGTTTTCTCACCTTTATTCTAGCATGTGGTTATAATGTTTTACATTCAAGTACTGAGAATAAATAAAATAATTTTTATTTTCTTTCCAGCATTTATCCAGTCAGAAAACATAATTGAGATTCTCCACTTTGGAGAAGGAGGCTTGTTACAGGTATGTATTACTTGTGAAATTGTCGACTTGTGTGTAAATTCAATCAAAGTGGCAAGGTTTATTTGCTGCCTTGGATTCCAAATAATTGGTTTTAAGTTAAATTTGAATGTGGTGCTGTGCAAAGTGGGTGTAGGAGGGGTGGGGAACAGGGAGTCACTATTTTCTCATTCTGTAGTTGCCCTTTTTAAATTTAAAAAAAAACTTTGTTCTACTTTCATTTTTATGAATAAAATGTAGCCTTTGGGGGAACTGATATCAAACCTCTTTCAATGACAGAATACAAAGTTGTACTCGCTCACTATCCTTTGTTATGTAACAACATTTTCTGTTTTTGCCCCACTACTTATTTTCAATTTCTAATTCATTCAGTAACTATCTCAATTCGTCAGTAGAACAGAGCAGGGAGGTCTTGCTACAACTGTACACTGGAAAGATTACACCAGAGTACAGCTGCTTGATCATTGTAAATGCTTGAATTTGAAGCAATTCCAAGAAGACTGACTTGGCTGATTCCTGGCAAGGTGAATTTGCCTTGAGGGAAGGTTGAGCAAGTTGGCCAATATTTATTGGAGTTTAGAAAAATGAGAAGTGATCTTATTGAAACGCAAGGTTCTGAAAGGTCTAGACAGTGTAGGTACTTTGACTGGAGAACTAGAGGACATGGTTTCAAAATAAGGGGTTTCTCATTTAAAATAGAAATTTGGTAGCAATTGGTATTCTCTGTCATGGAAAGCAGTGGAGCTCAAGTTATTAAAGGCTGAGATTTTTTTTTTGTTTTATTGACTGAGTTGATAGCAGCTGTGAGAGTGCAGGTGAGGCCATAATCTAAAGAGCCATGATCTTGGTGAAACTGGCTTGAGAACTTGAAGTACAAACACAGATTTTGAATGTGTTTTTCCACAATCTCTCTTTTTATATAATGAGTGAGAATTTTTTAAGCTATACGCTTGTTTTTGATCCTGTTTGACTGGCTTAAAACTTCAATTGTGCCAAGATTAAGAAAAATAGCTACAACACAATTGTTAAGCTAGGTTGGTAGGACTGACTTATGAAGAGAAATTGGATCGGTTAGGACTAAATTCACTAGAATTTAGAATGCGGAATCTCCGAGAAATGTGGAAAAGTTTAACAGAACTAAACAGTGAAATGCAAGAATGATGTTCCCAAGAATGATGCCCAAACTGGGGGTCGCAGTCTAAGCATACGGGATAAGTCATTTGAGGACTAAGATGAGAAATTTGTACACCCAGTGATTGATAATCTGTGAAACTCTGCCATAGAATGTGAATCAGATCAAAATATTGAAAACATGCAAGGAGTTGGATATAGTTCTTTGGCCTAAAGGAATCCAAAGATATGGGGTGAAAGCAGGACCAGTGTACCGAGTATGATCAGCCATGATCCTATTGAATGGCGGAGTAGGCTTAAAGGACTGAATGACCTACATCTGTTCTGTAATTTCTGTTTCCAATCTAATTCTTTTAAAAATGTGTAAACTAATTACTTTACCCAAACATTTAATCAAGGAGCAGGCCATTCACACAATCAAGGCTACTCTACCATTTCACAAGATTGTGGCTGATCTGTGTGTAACTCTGATTTCACATTCTGGTTCACCTTCCTAATCTTTTTATCCCCTTGTCTAACAACCTATCCATCTCCCTTTAAAATATTAAAGGATGCTGCTTACACTTTTTTTTTTTTGGAAGAAAGTTCAAACACTCACTACTCTAACAATTTGCATCTTGCTCAGGTCCAGAGATTGGCATTTTTAAATTCCTAATTTATGTACCTCAATCCTCCAAACTGACTAAGCTAGAACACCTCAGTTGTCGTCCTCGTGTCATTGTTACCTAATGAGGTCCATTATTGTTGTATCCTCTTCCATCTTGTCCCTCTCTAGCCATGAGCAGATGTCACAACCCCTGGCAACCAGGTGGGCAACATAGCTGTCTGAACCTGGGCTCATTCTTCGTTGCAGCCATTCGTTCCTTTCTAAAGTTGCTCAGACTTCAGCTGCTTACTACAGACGTGTTTGTCCTAGTCTGTGGTGGCATCAGGAGCTTTGACACGCTGTGGCATACATTGAAAACTGAGGTAGTAGTAGTAGTAGTAGTAGTAGTAGTAATAGTAAAACCTCACCTTCCAGTTGTTTTTAGTTTATTTGGATTGTACTTGCACTAATTGATATTTCCAATCTATTTCATATAAACTTGTGCTTTTCCAAGTTTTTAAAGAAAAGTGGCAATTAGGCTTGCGAACAAAAACTAAATAAACCATTAGGCTGTACCATTATTGGACCTCAAAACATAAACAAAGTATTTAATAATTTTTTTGCTTCTTTATGACTTTTTATTTGTATAAATGATTTTTACTAACACCATATTATACTATGATACCTCCACAATTTATTACAATGCATTTCAATGGCTACTCCATAAGTGCTATTAATTGAGGCCACCCACTGGTTGCTTCTATGTTGCATACTATTGTACTTTTCTAAATTGAATAATTTAATGTTCTTTTAAATGGGGGGGGGGATTGACTTCTTGTAAGCTTGGTGCGAATTAGGCTCAGCATTGAGTGGTTTAAAAGCGCTAGCTTTATTATTATATTTGGAATTATCTAGCATTATTTTCAATTTATGTATGTCGCTTTGGGTCAACACTTCATGTCGTATTTATATAACTATGCTTCTATGCCAAGTCTAGTCGCATGGTTAGTGTCTATTTCTAGAGCTTGTAGATTCTGTCAAATGCTCACTTGTAGTTTTCACTATCTGTAGTAAGCTCTTGTAAGGTTGTAGTTCACTTACATTGGAAACTATTCTACGTGAGAACCAACCAAAAGTGAAATAGATATGGAGCAATTACCCCAAGGCTGCAATAAAGTGATATTTTGATATTGCAGAACTGAACTATTGAGTTTAGCTTTGCATTAACGTGCCTCGAGATGCTGCTGATAATCAAAAAAGCCTTCCACTAACCAATCACATTGCACTGGTGGTTTCGTTGAGTACCGGTGGCGAAGTTCACTTCTGTTAGAGGAAATGCAATTTCTCGAGGCACTAATGAGTATCAGTTTTATTTATTCATAACTTTTTTGGCATTTTGTAAATATTGAGTATATCAAAGTGTCCTTTTTTATATTGTGGTTTTCCATAATTTTTGTATCAAAGAACCAAAGATTTACAGCCCAGGAACAGGCCCTTCGGCCCTCCAAGCCTGAGCCGATCCAAATGTACTATCTAAACCTGTCGGTCAATTCCTAAGCATCTGTATCCCTCTGCTCCCCACCTACTCATGCATCTGTCCAGACGCATCTTAAATGAAACTACTGTGCCTGCCTCTACCACCTCTGCTGGCAACACGTTCCAGACACCCATCTTCTATGTGAAGTACTTGCTGTATGTATCCCCTTTTAAACTTTCCACCTCTCATCTTGAAAGCGTGACCCCTCGTTATTGAATCCTTCACCCTGGGAAAAAGCTTGTCTCTATCCACCCTGCCTATACCCTTCATGATTTTGAAGACCTCAGTCAGGTTCCCCACCCCCCCCATCTTTTTTTTTTCTAATGAAAATAAACCTAACCTACTCAACCTCTCTTCATAGCTAGCACCTTCCATACCAGACAACATGCTTGTAAACCTTCTCTGCACCATCTCCAATGCGTCCACATCCTTTTGGTAATGTGGCGACCAGAACTGTATACAGTATTCTAAATGCAGCCTAACCAATGTCTTGTAGAATTTTAACATGACTTGCCAGCTGTTATACTCAATACCCCATCTTGGCACCAGTTAACTAGCTTGAGCTCTTTGGTTTGGCCTCTCTGTAATAGCAATGGATTTTACAAAAAGTAAAACAAGGAGTGATGTACAATGTTTAATAGAAGTATGAAAATGAAGAAAACTGAGATAAAATCTAAAGTTTGATTTGCAATAAAGTATTTGCAGCATTCAGTAACTTAAATGTTGTAGTATTAGTGGGAAAGCAGCTTTTCTTTCATTCTACAGCGAGTATGGTAAATTTACTTGCCAGCTGAAATTCTGTACATTCTTCATCAAAGAGGGGAAGCTTAAACAACCAGGAAATGTGTATAGAAGTAGATTTCTGTGCCCTTGCAGATTATTTCCTATAATTAAAGGAAACTGAAATGAATGCTGGCTTATATAAAGAATATTGTGCAATAATTTTATCCTGTGCTTATGTGGGGGCAGTGTTGTTGAATGGAAAATTTGCTAGACTTTGTACTGTGCTTAAAACAAGATAAAAGAAAATGTGACTTGTGCAATATTAAACCATGTGATCTGATGCACCTTTGGTAATCTTAATTCAGCATCTCCATTGATCTCTGCATCATTTAATAATATGTAATCAACCAAAAGTACTTTAATTGGGTCTTCCTTAGCAACACCCTCCCAAGTTACTGCCCAAGTGTGCAAGAACAGAATTCATATTTAACTTGGAATTGTTTGCAGCTTTAATGGGTATACTATTTTTTTCATTTGTTTTACTGAAAATATTGACTAATACATGACTAGTTCTAGTGAGATAATCAAATCGTCAATATATGAACCTGATTCAGTAATTGTCAAACAACAGGATCCTGATTACTATAATGACTTGTAAGGTTGTTCAATATCTGGATTAGTGGTGCTGGAAGAGCACAGCAGTTCAGGCAGCATCCAGCTGTGTTCTTCCAGCACCACTAATCCAGAATCTGGTTTCAGCATCTGCAGTCATTGTTTTTACCAGGTTGTTCAATATGCTACTTATTCCAGCCCCACAATTAAATGTGGTTTTGTGACGTCTAAGAGTGGAGGAGGAGATTGGGAATGTTAATGAGATCAGGGAGAAATTTAATCTCATTTAATCTATTTCATTAGATGAAATAAAACGTGGTGGACCTATTTAACAAGTTGGACAAAAGTTGCATTTTAATGTTTTGAGATTTGATCTTGATCTTTTTGGTAGTATTGATGAAAGATCACCTTTCTGCGCAGGTACAGTTTCCAGCATTCGTGGTGTTTTTGCTTTTGTTGTAGAGTAGCTAATTATCATCTACCTTTTTGCTGTTAGGGATGTAGGTAGCACAGGCAAACTTTAAAGTATTAATCCATTTTCGATTGCTTGTAATGGCAGTGGAGCTATCCTTCCTTTGTGATCTAGTAACAATTCTGTGTCCTGCTAGACCACTTTTTGTTTAAAAGGCCTTTTAAGAGTCACCCATGTATTGTGTAGAAATGAACTTGTGTGCCTTGTGGAGCAGACAGGTGTTTTTCCCAGAATTATATTTAGTGTGATTCAGTTTTGAGGTTTTTTTTGAGCAGGCAGTCATTGTATTAATTTTTTTCCCCCCTGTTGCCATGAATTTCTGGATGTGTTCAATCTCTCAAATAGCCATGATGGGATAAATATGGCACAGTCAAATATGAAGTAGTGCTATCATAGTCTTACCAGTAAATGCCTTTGATACCTATGAACATTCTGTGTTTGGTTTGAAAGTGATGGTTTTAAAAATATTTTAATTCCAATAATAGAAAAATGTTTAAAAGATCTGAGAGTCTGAGTGAATAATCTGGTATTCAGTTTATGGAAGTAGTCTTGAATCGAACAGCCTTTAGTGACTTGAACCAGCAGTTGCATCGTGCTTAATTTTGAACCTGTAACAATCTGGGAAAATTTAAATGTAATTAGTTCAACTTTTCTAGAACATTGTCATTGAACCATATCAAGGGTGCTATTGTCATGATTTTCTAAATAGCTGAAAAAGTTGGGAGTTTTCTTGCACAGCTGCAATAATCTGAGGTTTGAGAATGCACCCTTGAATTTTATGGTGAATAACTAAAACAATCAGAATTTTCAACTTTTCATATAGTAATTCATCATCTTTTAAAACAGTTTTTAATATTATGCAGTGGATGTTCACTATAATCTATATGTGCAGCCTATTACATTATGAAAGTAACTGGCCTACTGAAAAACATTAAAGTGAAAATGCAGTGTATGTTTTTAAGAGCTCAGCTAGAAAAAGTATGCTCACTTTGAATATATCGATCCTGGGGAATTTTAATAGAACTTTGGTCAAAGGAGCATGCTGTGAGAATGTCTTTGTCTTTGTCTTTGTCTTTGTCTAATTACTCTCTCATTGTTGAATTGATTAGTTTTATCAAGCTCCAATCAACAGAATATCTCTTGCTTCAGGGAGACTAACCATTTCTGCATGCAGAAACTCCTCCGGCCATGACTGTGTATAAATTTGCTCTCCTAGGAAGAATCCATTTACTATTCTGCCTTACTTGAGCAAGATCCCAATGAACCACGTCACTAACCATGTTTGTAATTCTTTTATTCTTGTCTTTGAGGGGGAATTAATAATCGTAGTAATAATTGTTTACTATCAATTGTTGACCAATTTATTAATTTTTCATTTTGAGAAAGGCAAAACATTTTTAATTTATGTAGTTTAGATATTGACTTTAATGATTTTTTTTATTTTGTGTATTTGCAGACGGAGTCCGATTTGGGCCTCAGTTCATATCAACAGAAAGCGTAAGTATCCTCTTTTTTTCCTGAGATATTGACAAATCCCAAGTTGAAGTGAAATAACATTTTTTTTTCTTTTGAAATATTATTTATATTTGTACACTCATCATAGAGATGTACAGCATGGAAACAGACCCTTCACTCCAACCCGTCCATGCCGACCAGATATCCCAACCCAATCCAGTCCCACCTGCCAGCACCTGGCCCATATCCCTCCAAACTCTTCCTATTCATGTACCCATACAGATGCCTTTTTAAATGTTGCAATTGTACTAGCCTCCACCACTTCCTCTGGCAGCCCATTCCACACACGCACCACCCTCTGTGAAAAGGTTACCCCTTGGGTCCCTTTTTATATCTTTCCCTTCTCACCTTAAACCTGTGCCCTCTAGTTCTGGGCTCCCCCACCCCAGGGAAAAGGCTTTGTCTATTTACCCTATCCATGCCCCTCATGATTTTATAAACCTCTAAGGTCACCCCTCAGCCTCTGACATTCCAGGGAAAACAGCCCTAGCCTATTCAACCTCTCCTATAGCTCAAATCCTCCAACCCTGGCAACATCCTTGTAAATCTCTTCTGAACCCTTTTCAAGTTTCACAATATCTTCCGATAGGAAGGAGACCAGAATTGCGCACAATATTCCAGCAGTGGCCTAACCAGTGCCCTATACAGCCGCAACATGACCTCCCAACTCCTGTACTCCTACTCTGACCAATAAAAGAAAGCATACCAAATGCCGCTTTCACTATCCTATCTGTCTGCGACTCTACTTTCAAGGAGCTATAAACCTGCACTCCAAAGGTCTTTGTTCCTCAACACTGCCTGGGACCTTACCATTAAGTGTATAAGTCCTTCTAAGATTTGATTTCCAAAAATGCAGCATCTCTCATTTATCCAAATTAAACTCCATCTGCCACTCCTCAGCCCATTGGCTCATCTGATCAAGCTCCCGTTGTAATCTAAGGTAACTTTCGCTGTCCATTACATGTCCAATTTTGATGTCCTCTGCAAACTTACTAACTATACCTCTTATACTCACATCCAACTCATTTATATAAATGACAAAAAGTTGTGGACCCAGCACTGATTCTTGTGGCCTTACACTGGTTGCAGGCCTCCGATCTGAAAAACAAACCTCCACCACCTGCTGTCTCCTACCTTTTTTGAGTCAGACTGTCATAGTAAACCTTTTTGAAAGTTTTAGCCAAACTGACCATATCAGCAATTTTAAGTTTGGGAAAGGAACAGAAAATAATTAAGGAATAGAAAGTCTGAAATTTTCTCTTTGACATGTGCTGTATATGCTGTCATATGTATTGTCTATCTGTGCAGGTTCTTAGGTACTCAGTGTCTACCCTTGCACACACTAGACCTTTTTTTTTTGACTTAATGAGAGCAGTCTTGTAGAGACTGCTAATTTCAGGTAATAAGAATAGGCTTAATGTTACTGATTTAAGCCTTGAATCTGAGATTTCTTTTTTCTCACCAAGATCTTGTGATGTCCTCAGTGGATAGCACTTATTGCACTCAATCAAGTACTAACCCTTTCAGAGCCATATTCAACAGCTTAAAAATAATAGGATGAGAGAACTGGTAACTAAACATTTGGATAGCATCTCTTCTCCACTACCAACTCCCAGCATATCATTGGTTGTCCATTTTCTCACTGATTCTCTTGCCAATTAAAGACTACTCTGAGCCCTACTTCATCTCTTGAATAGAAATGATAATCCCAGCATTCACATACCTTTTCCTCATCTGATGATAATTAAACTTCCCCACACTTCCTATCTCTTACTTTCCTGAATTCCTTTGTCTCAGCTCATGTTTTTTTTTCCACTACTCGCTTCCCTATCTCCAGGTTTCAGACTGAAATAGTTCGCAAGCTTACTGGTGAAATAGTTCACAATACTGTCACTGGTTTTCTTTTTTTTTAAAAAAACGTTGTCTTCAAACATTTCCTGATTTCCTAGTTTCTAATAATTCATTTACATTTTTGAAATTTGTTGTGACTACCTTTTGGATCTTCCCCTGTTCATTTTTGGCTACCCTTGCTAGTTCTGTCTTTTCACTGTTTCACTCATTAGACCATCCATGCAGTACTTCACGTTTTAATAAATAAATATATCCAAAGCTGTTAAGTTTTTTTTTAATCCACAAGTCAGTATCAACTTTTTCCCATTGGCTGTTATTAAATGTCATTGCTATATTTTGAGACAAACGAGAGTATAACGTCATGGTGGTCCAATTTGCAACTATGTAAATACATAGTGACTGGATCCTAGAACATTAGTTCAGAGTGATGTGTTGATTTGCATGTGTTCCTAGGGGCAAAAAACCTAACTTCATAATGTGCAGTGTTGAAGCCAAAAATCTCTGCAAACATTTCCATTCTATTGGAATTTTTTTTATTTTCAAGAATTTTAAATTTAGTAAACATGTAAACAATTTTAAAGTCAATAGGTGAGTCAAATCAGCAATTCAGTTGCGAAATTAACTTGCACTTTGGCCAAAATTTGTTTCTAATATATCAGGTCATTTTATTTCATAGTTTAATGGACAGAGAAACTCTGCTTTGGGAGTAGTAACAATATTAAAGTTTCCTATAAAACTATACTACTTTTGAGAGCTAAAAGTTTAAACTGATGAACAGTGATGACATAGATGGATTTTAAGATAATTTGGCAATAAGATTCATTAATGTCTCTGAAGGGCAGATGCAGAAGAGACACAAGTTGCGAATGAAGAATTTAAAGAAACCTGGGTGGAACTTTAAATGTAAAGATTAAGCCAGGGAATTAGGTCTATTAAAGTGAGAATCTTTGACTTTCTATGGCCACATCTAAGTTAATGTATGTCAGTGTGGACTTCATTGAATAGAGAAGAAAGAGTTAATGTAGGATGGTATTGGATCATTTGGAGTTTGAAGGTGGCAGATGGACAGTCAGTTACTAACTCTGGTTTTGAAAATGGCAAAGATGTACTCTCCTCCATTTAATGCTTTCTATTTGTGTTTAATGTTGCAGTGTAAGATACTTGTGATGCATAAAGAGATCTGAAGGTTGAATAAGATGTTGAGTGTCAAAAGTCTTTCTTACTTTTCAGCTGAAAATCATCTACCCTCAGGCTGACCTATTCAGGTCCTACCCAAATCTGAGCCAGAACCCAAAAATAGGATGTATTTTGCTGTTGAATTTTTTTTTTTTTCCTTTGCCTGCCTACCCTCCAAGGTCAATTCATTTTGTTTGTGACACTTTTTTTTTTAATTGGGCAATATTTCTGTTGAAGATTGTATAACCAGGGATATCACAGCTGTTCTTATTTTAGATACATTGTCTACCTGCGCACCCCCCCCCGCCCCCGTTATTGATTTCATAATGGAGAAAAGCACGCTGTCTGTGGCAGTCTGGACTGTTAAATGTGGTGTCAGTAATCAAACGATTGTAAAAGGCATGACTAGTGTTGTTGATTTAACTAACTTGGCAACAGTAAAAATAACTTGCAGCATGAATAGAGTGTAATGTTATGTTAAAAGTATTTCTCCCATTGGGACTTGTCTTGAGAAAGGTAGTATTACGTAGAGGAATGCATCCATAGAGCAATATTTTCAGTTTTAGGTGAGCATTATGAACAGCTAAATATGGTGGTGGGAAGGGAATTGGTGGGGGTGGTTGGGAGAGGCAGAATATACCCGACATTTGCTTTATTTCCACATTTTTCTGACTTTGATGTAGTTCAGTAAATGTTCTCACTTGGCCAAGTTCATATGGAGAGCATAGGCACTGCAAGGTTGCTCATTTGTGAACAAACTGTGAAATAACGTGATGTAGTAGTATTATTGTCTTGTAAATACTCTCTATTTTGAAAGACAAATATAAATAAAATACTCATCTATGGTTTAAGTTCATCAACAAAATCATTTGCTAACTCTCCAAAAAAATTTTATTAAATTAGATACTTTAAATGCAGCTTTGGTTTTTTTTGGTTTTGAATTAAACAATGACTACTTAAGAATTGAGACATCATTTTATAACAACCTGAAATGGCATTTTACTTTAAATAACTTTTTGAGCTATAATTTTTTTTTGCACTGCTATACTTATCAACCTAACTACTGATATTTGCTTTGCTGTTTTATTTTTCTGGCAGAACAGACCATGAGTAGCAGAATTGGTAATCTGTTTGGTGTTTAGATTGCTTCATTGCTTTGGAGGGAATATGTTTGGAATTCTTGGCAATTTACCTAAACCTCCCTCTCTTGCTTGCTGTCTCTGTAATTTCCTTAACATGGTATTCTGAAGCTGTATTTGGGAACTGTAATTTAAATTGCATGTTGACTTACAAAATTTTATTTGCTCTGAAGTAGTACATTCTTACAATGTGGAAAGTTGATCTCTTCACCTAAAATGATTTAGGTAGTGCAATACTGCTTTAGAAATTCTTATTGTCACCAATCCCAATCATGCTTTCTCTTTTTTTTGTTTTTTATGTTTTAAATCCAAAACATACAAAGCTTTGGCCAGCTGTATTTGGATCAAACCATTGATCCAAACTGTATTTAGATCAATGCCTTGATTTAAGAGCCATTTAAATTTTTCAAGATTAGTTATTTAAGATTTTTTGGGATTTTTGCTAATCATAAGACTGTAAAACACCAGAGTAAACCATTCAGCCCATCAAGTTCACTCTGCTGTTCTATGCGATCATGGAGCTGATCTGATAATCCTAAAGTCCCCTTTTCCTGCTTTAATCTTGTAAAAACCTTTTTTTTTAAACCCTTAATGATTAGGAATGTATCTCAGCCTTGAATATATTTAACAACTAAGCCTCTGCAATATTCATCAGTCTGTTAGAGGGGGGAGAAAGAACTTGCTCACTTCTGTCTTAACTAACTCCTTTTGAGCTTAAGCCACCTGGCCTGAGATTACACGGGGAAACCTTATCCATTAACGATCTGAATGATGGAACTGAGGCTAAGTTTGTAGATGACACAAATCAGTGGAAGGGCAGGTAGTGTTGAAGCAAGAACTTAAATGGCAAAGAAGTTGCAGATGGAATACAGTGTGGGAAAGTGAGAGGTTATGCAGTCTGTTAGGAAGAAGAGCATCTTTTGAAATAAAAATAAAATTGAAGCAGCTCTTACAGCTGTGATTCTTCTCTGCCAGGGTTCAGAAAAAATTTACAAGGATGTTGCCATAGTTGGAGGGTTTGAGCTATAGGGAGAGGCTGAATAGGCTGGGGCTGTTTTTCTGTAGAGTGTCGGAGGCTGAGGGGGTGATCTTTTGTAGAAGCTTATAAAATCGTGATTGGCGTGGATCGGGTGAATAGTCGGGTCTTTTTTTCCCAGGATAGTAGAATCCAAAACTAGAGGGCAAAGGTTTAAGCTGAGGGGGGAAAGGTTTTAAGAGGGACCTGAAGTGCAAATTTTTCTCTCCGGGTGGATTGTGTGTGGAATGAACTACCAGGGGAAGTGATAGATGCAGGTATAGTTACAACATTTAAAAAGCATTTGGACAGGTATGTGGATGGCAAAGGTTTAGTGGGATAAAGGCCAAAATGCAGGGAAATGGGACTAGTTCGGTTTGGGAAACCTGTTAGGCGTGGACAAGTTGGGCCAATTAGTCATACAGCACAACCTGGCAATGTGACTCGTCAATGAGCATTCCTTTCTGATGGTGCGTTTTCTTTTTTTTGCTTTGGTATTCTTGCAGTTCTCCAGATGAGAGCAAGACTAAATTATTTGACAAATGCCTTTTTTTAAAAGCAATAATCAAATGATTATTTATACTAATTATTGTTAAGCTAGTGTACGGCAGGCATGAAGAATTCCATTGCTCTTGTACTCAATGGCCCTGTCATAATTTTTCAAAGAGGATTATGCTGAATTTGTGTGCAATCCTTATTAGGCATTGGGTGGATTACTGTACAAAGTTCTGGGCAACATGCTTCGGGCCCATTGCTGACCAACTAGCATGGGCAGGTGGTGGGAATGGTACTTTAGTCATTCAAGCTGTCTCTCTTAGATCCAAGTTTGTGGAATATTGGATGCCAAACATGTGTGTTGGAATAGCCAAGTCTAGAGGGAGCAAAAAGGCATGAATTAGGGTTTCAGCAGCAGATGAACTCTGGCAGGTGATGTTACGGAGATGAATAATGTGGTCTTAGTCATGGCGTGTTCGTGTTTGGAAGTTTATCACTGGACCAATATAGCTGAGAAATGAAGGAGCCAAAGCTGGGTCCTTGGCTGATGGCAAATGCAATTATATGGAAGCAGTAAAAGAAACAATTGCACCTAGTACTCTGATATTAAAGTCATGTATCTGGTTCGTGCACTGTGTTGGTTCAGTTTATTCCACCATGTTCATAGGTACTACATGGTTTTCTCCAGTCTTTTTTCTTTTAATTCTTTGCAGTAGTTCAATGATAGATGCGTTGTGTCTTATACTTAGTGTTAGCAGAGCAGGTAGTGCACTTCAAATATTCTAAAAGCTGCAAGTATGTGCCTGTGGCTTTTGGCAGATATCAAACGAAGCATTTGGTTCATTCTGTTATAGTAATAGCTGGATCATAGAATCTTCGACTCATACAGCATGGAAGCAGGCCCTTCGATCCAACCAGTCCACGTATGCTCCATGTTCCCAAACTAAACTAGTTCCACCTGCTTGCACTTGACTCCTATCCCTCCAAACCTTTTCCTATTCATGAATTTATCAGAACAGTTTGAAAAGTTGAGCATTTTCTATTTCATTTTTAACTTATGATAGTTTAATATTTTAGGCATATTTTTGCTTAAATGTGAGTAATTGCACATTCAAATGATGTGAGGTAGATCACTGTTCAGACATGAATATTGCATAAAACAAAAGCTGTTTAATTTTGACAAATGGATTTGATTTTGATTTTGTTTCCATTATATAATTCTCAACTTCTAGCACATCTACATCTCCACCCTGCAAATGAATGCTGTCATTTTCGTTAGCTGATGAAGTTCTGTCCTTTTGAATGTAACCCCTTGTGTGGGCGGGTGGGGGCATTGATATTTGAGCTAATTCACGAAGGATTGTTTTCTGCAGACAATGATACAAAGACCGTTTTAAATGAAACTATAAATATTAATAGTCAACAAGTGTTTTTTAGCAGTTTCCCCACTATTGGCCAACAAGGCATGTCATATGTTCAAATTTATAATGGTCCTCAAGTTTCCAAAACCACCACCTCCAGGGCTGTTGTGGTAAATTGGAATTTTGAACATGACCATCTTGTTTTTCTCATTTTTATGACATGGAGAATAACAATATAGGCACAGCTGAAATTCCAAGTGAATATGATGAGGTAATACAGTTGCATATGAAAGCCCAATAACTAGAGTTAAAGTGGAGAAATGGTAGCTGAGAGTTTGAATGTGATTAAAATTTTGTATTAATGTTAAGTATCACCTGATGATGCTTTAAGATGTTTTGTACCATTTGGGAAGTTAAACTGGTCTGAACTTCATTTTAGTGTTCTAAACAGCTGTGTCTTAGCTATTTGTTAGTTGGCAAATTAGTCACCTGACAGTAAAGTTTATTGTTGACAATTGAGAAGTGGCAAACAGGGATTGGTTGCTTCAAATGGGATGTTTCAGTACGTGGAATGTGACCACATTGCACCTTAGTGTAGGTATGGAAATATTTCAACTATGTACTTTAATTGTCGTGCAAGAAAGCATGATTATATGACTAGCAGTAGAGCACAAGACACTATTGGAAGTGTTCTATTGGAATTTTAACTGGCATGAACTTGCTCTATTTTGTCATTTTCGTACCCTAAACTTCACGCTATTTGTGTATACCTAGGCGTGACCTGATTTAAAATGTAAATACAGTAGTGAAGTTGCTAAATGTAACTTTTTAGTGTTTTGGATTGAGTCACCCACAAGCTGCGTATAACTGGGCCCTGTAACCCAAAACAAGTACCTTGATTGTGTTTCCCAATCTGGCAAGTGTGGAGATGAGAGCTCCCGAAGGTTGGCTGTAACACTTCAAGTTTATGTGCATGATGGCCTGCAGTTGGAGGTACCTGTTCACTATCCATATTGGAAGCATTTCCTTGGATGTCTGATCTATCAGCAGTGTGATTTTCATCTGAGTTATGCAGTTGGACAGACTATATAAATGTTAAAACCTAAGTAATAGTCACTTAAGGTACCAAATAGCCTTACATCTCAAACTTTGGGAAGGAAGATGAGCATTTTCTTTAAAATTTGAGCTTGTTTGGAGGGTTAAGGAAAAGAACTTTTTTTTTAATTGTAGCTACCAGTAGCATCCTATTTTTCCTTAAGACTACATAATGCTGACCCTGCAATGCACACATAGAACATAGAAAAATACAGTATACAACAGGCCCTTTGGCCCACGAGGTTGTGCCAAGAATTAATCCTAATGTAAAATATAATAACTTAACCTACGCACTCCAACTCACTGCTATCCATGTGCGTGTCCAGCAGTTGCTTAAATGTTCCCAATGACTCTGCTTCCACTACCACAGCTGGCAACGCATTCTGTGCATTCACAACTCTCTCTGCGTAAAGAACCTACCTCTGACGTCTCCTTTTATACCTTCCTCCTAATATCTTCAAACTATGACTTCTCGTATCAGTCAATCCTGCCCTTGGAAAAAGTCTCTGGCTATTGACTCTATCTATTCCTGTCCTTATTTTGTACACCTCGAATCAGGTCTCCTCTCTCCCTCTTTCTCTCCAGAGAGAAAAGTCCAAGCTTATTTAACCTTTCTTAATAAGGTAAGCCCTCCAGTCCAGACAGCATCCTGGTAAACCTTCTTTGCTTCCTCTCTAAAGCCTATGTATCTTAGCTATAGTAGGGTGACCATAACTGGACACAATATTCCATGTGGTCTCACCAGGGACTTGTAGAGCTGTAGCAAAACCTCGCAGCTCTTAAACTCGATCCCCCTGTTAATGAAAGCCAAAACACCATACATCTTACATTGGTCATGTGTTGACTTTTCGCAATGTGGTAGTTATATCCAGCAGACCATTAACAAAACTGAGATTTGAGGTGTTAAGTTATTTCTTTTCCCTCTCATTACCATTCAGTTCATCTTCTCTCCACACCTTCCTTAAATACCTCCCAACTTTAGCTCATCCACACATCCACCCTACAAATAATTAATGCTGTTGTCTTTGTTAGCTAATGAAGTTCTCTCTTGTTTTGATACTAACCCTTGTTGAGGATATTGATAATCTTTTTAGGTATTTGTCAGAAACCCCTGTAATTTGGACTATTTAGACCATAGTACTATTAGCAAATTAGTGAAATCATGAGGGAATATTTAACATCACATAGGAATAAAGCTGGAAAAGGCATAGTCAGTAAACCTGGCTATTGGAGGAGCATCAGTAAGCCATCGAGCCTGCTTCACTGTTCATTTAAAATCATGGCTACTACAGTGCCACTTTTTTCTGCAGTGTTTTCACTTTGATGTCATTAGTTTCCAAAGTCTAATGATTTCTGTGTTGAACATATTCAGTAATTCGAGCTTCCGCTCCTTGGGTAAAACATTCAAAAGATTTATCATCTGCTTCCTCCTATTCTTCCTCACCTGTATCTGGAGATTGTCGCCTGATTTTTAACTCATGAACAAGGGGCAACAGCTTACCTACTTCTGCCCTGTACGAATTAAGCTAATTTCAATGCAACCACCCTTATTCTTAGAAATTCTAGGAAATACTGACCTAGTTTCATCAATCTCTCCTATGATGTTCCCACCATCTTAGGGATTAATCTAGTAAATTTCCATTGCACTTCCTTTTTTATGATATACCTGTGTACATATCTCCTGCCAGACACAAAGCTGGGAGGTGTCCATTACTGGCATGCTGGCAGTAGCAATGCTTTCACCTGAGGCCAGGATCAACATGGGCTCTCTCGCTGCTCTCCTCAAATAATGAAACTAGCTCATGGCATGTATTCGTTATGGACAGAAAGAATATACAGCTTTCTATTGTGAACCCAACTCTCCTAAATGTCCATGTAATTAATTGTTTACGCAATTGCATTCCACTTAACCAAACCTACCTACCTTTGTCCTTTTAAATTTATTATTGCATCTTTGTAATTGTTAATCAGTGTAAATAATTGCCTCATTTTATTGATCATTGAGTTCACTCTGAAATGCCTTGTGTTGTGTTAAGTGGTTGCTGAGAAAAACTGAATGCAAGGTTAAATCACTATCTGGGGACAAATGCTTTACCAACATATATGCTTACTAATCTCTTGGGAAAATGTCCTATCAATAAAGTCGTAGGCTTGACTGTGTTAGTAATGTTTGTAAATCTGTTTACAAATTACTGATTGGCATATGTTTATAAATAACTTAGTGTAATTTTGTTAAACTTTTTATATGCCAGAAGTGTAGTTTTTCCAGGCATTGTTCTTGCATGATTCTGGATGACATTTCATCATGGTCTGAATATAAAGGAACATCTGAGAGTTTCAAAATTATATCTTGTTTTTAATGCACAACTTTGAGTCTTTTAAGTAATAAAGTTCAGAATTGGAGCTGTGCTTTTTTTTTAATTATTTAAGCCAAACTGAATATCTATTTAGGCAGATATTTAAGGCTGCTTTCATGAAGTGGGTTATTACATAATGTTCTGTGCCTTGAAAATGGAGTTTCAGGTTATGTAAAATATTATGTAGCTATTAGAGATTCTTGTTCACTGATAAGTTTACTGATTTGTACTTGCAGATTGGCCTTGAGTAGAATAAGGCATATTACCAGGTAATTAACTCAGCTATTTTTTCCAAACAGTAATCCGTTTGCAACATCTAACATAACCAAAATACAATCTGTTATAATGAAAATGAGATTTGAATTTAGGAAGAGAAGATTATGACAAAGGAATATCATGCATTTAAAGCTAAATGAGAAGCTAATCTGAATTTTAAATTTGTGAAAGTTTGTTTTATTTTGAATCGGAAGCTTGAGTTGCATTGGCTCCTGAATTGTGCCTTTTTAAAAGATGATTATATGGCTTCAACATTTATAGCTACACAAATTATTAGTAAGTAGTAAACAGGAGTATTATAACAGTTTTATGGAGGACATAAACTGGTGAAATGATACATGGCAGATTAAATATGCCAACTATGATGTGAATCATTTTGGTAGGAAAACCTGAGGAAATATTAGGTAACTGTTAGAATTCTAAAGGAGTATGCAAGAGGAGACACCTGGATGTATTTTAAACATGGCAAGATAAATTGAAGGCTATTTTTATTAAAGACAAAGTTGAGTATCCATGGTTATAAGTGGAGTGTAGCATTCAAAAGAATGGATGTTATTCAAAAGTTTTTTTTTGTAAAACTAACTAGGCCTCGGCTGGAGTATTGTCACCATTCTGAGGACCACAGTTTTCAGAAACTTTGAAATGATGGATATAGATCATAGAAACGTACAGCACAGAACAGACCCTTTGGCCCATGATGTTGTGCTGAGGTTTAATCCTAATGTAAAATATAATAACATAACCTATGCACCCCTCAACTCACTGCTATCCACGTGCATCTCCAGCAGTCGCTAAATGTTCCCAATGACTGCTTCCACTACCACAGCTGGCAACGCATTCCGTGCATTCACAACTCTCTGCATAAAGAACCTACCTCTGACTTCTCCTTTTATACTTTCCTCCTAAATATTTTCAAACTATGACTCCTCGTACCAGTCAATCCTGCCCTGGGGGAAAAGTCTCTGGCTATTGACTCTATCTATTCCTCTCATAGATCTTGTATATCTCGATCAGGTCTCCTCTCTTCCTCCTTTTCTCTCCAGAGAGAAAAGTCCAAGCTTATTCAACCTTTCTTCATAAGGCAAGCCCTCCAGTCCAGGCAGCATCCTGGTAAACCTTTGCTCCCTCTCCAAAGCCTCTGTACCTTAGCTATAGTAGGGCAACCAGAACTGGACATAATATTCCAAGTGTGGTCTCACCAGGGACTTGTAGAGCTGTAGCAAAACCTTGCGGCTCTTAAACTCGATCCCCAAATCACCATATGCTTTCTTAACAACCCTGTCCACTTGGGTGGCAACTTTTGAGCGATCAATGTACTTGCACACCCAGATCCCTCAGTGTGGAGGAACAGCCAAGAATCCTGCCTTTAATCCTATATGATGCATTTGAGTTCGACCTTCCAAAATGCATCACTTTGCATTTATCCAGGTTGAACTCCATCTGCCATTTCTCAGCCCAGCTCTGCATCCTGTCTGTCACACTGCAGCCTGCAGTAACCCTCTATACTATAGACGACACTCCAACCTTTGTGTCATCTGCAAATTTACTAACCCACCCCTCAACCTCCCCATCCAAGTCATTTATAAAAACTACAAAGAGCAGAACCCTGCGGGACTCTATCCACCACTGACCTCCAGGCAGCATACTTTTCGTCCACAACCACTCTCTGGATTCCAAATTGGCTGGCTGACAGAAGACAGACAGCCAAATCTCCCTGTATCCCATACTTCCCGACTGTGTGAATGAGCCTACCATGGAGAACCTTATCAAATGCCTTGCTGAAGTTCATATACACCACATCCACTGCTCGACCTTTGACCTGTCTTGTCACCTCCTCCAAGAACTCAATAAGATCTGAGGGGCATGACCTGCCCCTCTCAAAGCCATGCTGACTGCCTTTAATCATGCTATGCTTTTTCAAATAGCCATAAATCCTATCCTTCAGAATTCTTTCCAAAATGTTGCTGACCACAGGCATAAGACTGGCTGGTCTGTAATTGCCTGGGATTTCCCTATTCACCTTCTTGAAAAGAGGAACAACATTCGCCTCCTTCCAATCCTCTGGTATGACTCCCGTGGAGAGAGGAGGCAAATATCCTGGCCAGCAGCTTGGCAACCTCCTTTCTCGTTTCTTGGAGCAGCCTAGGATAAATCTGGTCTGGCCCTGGGGACTTATCAATCTTAATGTGCTGGAAATTTTGGAAAAAACATTAACTTCATCAATCTTGATCTGGTGACGACTGTATCCCAGCTCCTCAAAAGTTTCATTCACAACAAGGTCCCTATCCTTGGTGAAAACTGAAGCAAAAAACTCATTTAGGGCTTCCCCTATCTGCTCAGACTCCACGCACAAGTTCCCTCCGCTATCCCTGATCAGCCCTACCTTTTCCCTGATCATTCTCGTATTCCTCATGTAAGAGTAAAATGCTTTTGGGTTCTCACTAATCCTTCTTGCCAAGCCTTTTTCGTGTCCCCTCTTAGCTCTCAGTCCATTTCTGAGCTCCCTTCTAGCAAGCCTGTAATCCTCTAAAGCTGTGCTAGATCCTTGCTTCCTCCACCTTCCGTAAGCTGCCTTCTTCCTTCTGATGCAAAGCTCCTCTGTTCTCGTCATCCAAGGTTCCTTAATCTTACCCCTCCTTACCTGTCTCAGAAGAACAAATTTGCGCATCACTTGTAACGACTGTTCCTTAAATAGTCTCCACTATTTTAAGGATTTACTGAATGGTATCAGGGTGGCCACAAGGTAAAGAAGCTGAGATTGTTCTCCTCATCCCTGAAGAAGGGCTTATGCCCAAATCGTTGATTCTCCTGCTCCTTGAATGCTGCCTGACCTGCTGCACTTTGACAGCAAAACATTTTTCAGCTCCTTGGATCAGAGGTGTTCCAAATTGTGAAGGTTTTTGATGGTCTAAGCAAACAATTGTTTCCACTGATTGGCTACAGATTTAGAATTGACAAAAACCAATCCAGCATGGCCAACAGGAAAAATATTATGTACTGTTTGGTCTGGATCGAGTTGAACTTAAAGCAGTTGGATTTTTTTTAAAAATGTGCTGGTCGATAGAAAAACAGTTATTTTGGACTGATTTGTGCTGGTTCTTAGAATGAGCTACCCAGTCACATTTGTCAGCAGGCCTTCTGTGCTCTGTTTGAACAAGCAAACTGGTATTTGTTATTTAAAAATGTTAACTACCCAGTCAATTTATATGGTCACAGTTTAATTATTCATTGTTTGTTAGTTACAATTTTGTAAAGCTAGAAACTTAATTGAGCGAATTACTTATACATGAAAATATCCTGATTGCTGGTATTGGTTAGGTACAGCAGGATTGTGATCTTGGCAGTAACCATATATAATTTAATTCAAAGTAGATTAGTCCTCCTACTTCCTTTACCCCTGCCAGTTTGAATTTGATCTGTAGGGGGAAAATTAGTGATTGTTAGTCCTCTATTTATGAGCCAGCTGCAAATCAAAATGTGCAGGAGCATTGAATGCAAATTTTTTGCTTTTTTTTTTAAGGCGGCTTGTCTTTCCAATGTAGAATTCGATATAACGTCACACCATCTTAAGTTCTGAATTTCCTTTGCATATGCAAGATAATTACTGGTTCTTACAACTCAAGTGATCATTTTTGGGAAATTGGATAATGTGTAAAAGTGTAGAAAAGTGAAATGCATCAGAAACTTTCATTGCCCACATCTATTTTTGAGCACAGTGAAGATATGTTATGGCTGGTTTTAAATGTTTAAAAAAGGCCTTTTACTAATGTATATCAGTTCATGCAATGCAGATGTTTTACTCGTTTTGAAAAATAGAAACTACTGAAAGTAACTTTTAAATTTAGATGCAATCTTGAGTAATCATTTCATGTAATTTGTAAGTAATTAAATTTGCAGATGTCCTTTTTTAGGAAGTAGTGGAAGTTTTTTTGAATGTATAACACCTGTTGCACTGAAAATAGTCCAATCTTTCCGATCAAGTGAGGGTTTAACATATACGTGAATTGACACTGAAATTTCAAATGGATCAAAATTAGTTTGACACCAAAATATGCTGACTACGAAGTAATTATTTTAAATGAAATCCAGTATAAAACCAATTGAGGTGACCTGTTTTTATTCAAAAGCACTCACCTGACGTGACTTATTGAGATTTACATTACATAGCATACAGCTTCACAAGAGTTAATGTGTAAGAATGATGTGTGCACAAAGTTGTCTCTCTGTCCACTCAAATTAGATAAACTAATCTTTCAATGAGCCAACTTTAATTTAAATTATAGTCTATTTCTCCAACTTCATGGCACCTTGATTGTTGGTTTCCAATTCTGATTGGTTTTTCTACTAGTATAGTAGTACAATACATGTATGAAGCAAATTGGTGAACTTTTTAAACTTTTTTTAGGGTAAATTTCATTTTAGTACCAGCAAAAGGCATATCCTTTGGGTAAGGCATTAAATTAATTACCGACAAAATAAAATATTGCAGATGTTGGACCTCTAAAATAAAAACACATTCTGAAGCATTCAGTAAGCCAAGCATCATCTGTGGACAGACGTGGAGTTGACATGTTTGGGTCAATGATCCTGATAAAAGAATCATTGGCTGTAAATGGTAAAGTTTTGTTTGACCACGCTTGAATAAAAATGGGGGTCCCCACCCCATGAGTCCTAGTCTGCATTCCCCCTTCAACTACCATCAAAAATGCAGCTGAACCTGTCATTTAACTTGGCTGTTTTGTGGCCTACCAGGTGCAGACTGGCTGCCCTGTTTGTTTTCTTCCATACAGTGGTCACTACATTCCAAAAGGACTTGTTCCTGTGAAATAACTTTGTTTTGAACTTTTGGTACGGCAGCACAACACCATAAAGGCATAGGAACTGGAGTTGGCTGTTCGGCCCTCCAAGCCTGCTCCCCCCGTTCAATACAATCACAGTTGATCTGGCATTCTTCATGTCCCCTTTCCTGCCTTTTTTTCCCCCCATAACCCTTTCTTTTTCTCTTGATTTTTGAATCTATCTCTGCCTTAAGTATTCAGATTCTGTCCCTTCTGCACTCTGTGGCAAGTAGTTCTGATTGGATTCATCCCTCCTAAGAGAAGGAATTCCTTGTCGTGATCATTCAGATCCTCTGGTCCAACCAGTCTGTCTAAACTAGTCCCACCTGCATCCCTCCAACCCATTCCTATTTGTGTATTTTTTCAAATTTCTTTGAAGCATTGTAATTGTTCCCACATCCACAACTTCCTCAGGAAGTTCACTTCACGCATAAACCACTGCGGATGTAAAAAAAAAAGCACCTTGTGTCTAAGTCTGTCCTTGGCTTTAAAAAAAAAAATGTCTCCTTGTCTTGAGATTTCCCCCTTCTTGGGGAAAAGACAGCTGCTGTTAACCCTGCTTATATCCCTCCAACTTTCAACTTCTACATGGCTACCTCTCAACCTCCAACATTCCAGGGGAAAAAAAAACAGTCGCAGCCTTTCTTCAAAATTCTGTATCTGGCAACATCCTGATAAATCTCTTCTGAAGCCTCTCCAGCTTAATGTTCTTCCTGTAACTGGGTGACCAGAACTGGACACAGTATACCAGAATAGACTTCCCCAAAGCCCTGTACAAATGGTCTTAAATTTGTGACCCTTTTATTCTGAGACTGTCTTTTTCATTCTAGAGTCTTCCTGAGGGGAGCCATCCACTGTGTTTTCCCTGTCAATCTTAAGAAAGATTTGCATTTCAGTGCAATCACCTCTGTCTTTTCTACCTCGGAGTAGAGTCCAAACTATTTAGCCTATGCTCATAATATTATTCCTTTTGTACCAGGGATCATCCTAGTGAACCTTCTCTGAACTATCGCTAGTGAAATGATACCTTTTTTAAAGGGACTAAAACTGCTTGAAGAAATCTAGATGTAGTATGACCAGCACATGATACAGTTGCAGAAAAACTTCCCTTTTTTTCTATTACAACCCCTTGAAGTAAGAGCCAACATTTCATTAGCCTTCCTGGCTACCTGCTACACCTGTGTGCGAGCTGTGTTTTGTGCTGAAGAACCCCAGACCTTTTGGGTGGCAGCTTTATGCAGTTTTTCTTTATGTAAATGCATGTGTTTTCTTTAAGAAAAATTCCAAAACGGCAAATTACTCTTTATCTGCGTAGTTACAGTTTCATTTGCACAATGACATTTGCATCATCACCTGTACTTGAACACGGTAGCTTCAATCATTGTAAATGCAGAAAGCAGAAAAAAATTAATGAAGTAATAGCTGAGGGAATCATCACAATGACACTACCTGAACTCCTTGTTTCAGGAATATTTTTCTGATCTAAATGGAAACTTTGAACATAAATGTATGCCTCACTTTACATCTGTGTACTTCTGTTTAAGCCAGTTTCCTCCCACAGTCCAAAGATGTGCAGGTCAGGTGAATTGGCCATGCTCAATTGCCCATAATGTTAGGTGCAAAGTCATGGCAAAATATAGGATAGGGGAATGGGTCTGGGTGGGTGGGTTGCTCTTCGGAGCATCGATGTGTACTTTATTGGGCTGAAGGGCCTGATTCCATACTGTAGGTAATCTAATCTAAACTTTTCAAAAACTGAAATCAGAATACAGGCAAGCTAGAAGTGGATGACTGAAGTGAAAGCTGTTTGCTAAGCTAATTATTTTGAAGATTTTTATTGCCCAACTGGAAGAATGTTTAATCATGGCTCATTTTATTAAGAAGATAAATAACTCTTGAATGTTCAGTACAAAGCATTGTCTTCCTTGTAGCTTGTCTGAAGTACTGATAGTGGACATTATAGTTAATCTCTTACTTTGATTTGTTGAAATAGAGAATGTTTTGCACCATAATTTGAACAATGTGAACAGCCTGATCTAAAATGACTGTAATCTTACAGAATAAGCTAGCCCATATTTCCTGTAGTTTTGAAATATAGTACTATTTTATACTTTACCAAAGTTATCAACTAATAAAATTTTAATGTCATCATGCCAGATTTTGACTAACTTGATGTGTGTTCCTTATCCAGTAAAAATGATACCTACTGCAGACTTTGTTTAATTCAAATACTGTTTGTATTGTAATAGATGTATCATGAAGAAATAATCACTATAACATCTCTTGCATTATGGGAACATGCAAACTAATTTTAAAAATACAATGTACTTCAAGTAGGTAAGGTGAAACAGTTTAAAAACTGAAAGAACTGAGGATGTAAATGAGATTCAAAAATAGAAATTGCTGGAAAAGCTCAAGTCTGACAGAATCTGTGGAGAGAAATCAGTTAACATTTCTGGTCAAAGTATTCTGAAGAAGAGTCGTTTGCCCTGAAATGTTAACTCTGATTTCTCTCCACAGATGCTACCAGATCTGCTGAGCTTTTCCAGCAGTTTCTTTTTTTTTGCCTAATGAAACAGGTTTGTTGTGGCAAAATGGTCAAAATCCAGAAATTCCTTCCCTAACAGCGTTGTGGTACTACTTACAGAGCATGGACTGAACAATTCTAGAAAACAGTCCACTACCAGTTTCTCAAGGGCAACTAGAGTCCAAGCAATAAATGCTGGCCCGGCCAGTGACATTCATGTCCCACAAATGAATTTTAAAAACCAATATTGGTAAAGGAACCAGAAACCGCATCGGGAAGGTCGGTCGGTCGTGCTGTGGAATGCATTGCCTGAAAAGTTGGTGACAAATTAACTTGTCTCCATCAGAAGGAATATGATTAAGCACTTGAAACATTTTTTCAACTTTATTGGGAAAGAGTAGGATAGTCCTTCTAAGGAGTCAACGCAGGCATGATGTAATGAGTGACTGCCTCTTCCACTTTTATCATCCATTGTATGATTTGTTACTTTATGATTGAGGCTTCAAGCATTCTCTGAGGTAGAGAATGGTAGAAAAGCAAAATTCAGTGGTGTTTGGCTGTGCAGTGGTATTATAATTGCTGATTTTAATATATAATCTTCACCTTTTTTAATATTTTAGTTATTTAACAATCTTTTATCCATGTGAATTTTAATGGCGTTTTCCCTAGTTTTCATTGCAATAAAATCTGCTCGTGTGAAAGCTATCATGCAGGGCCACTGGAAACCTCACTTTGATTGCTATGCTATGACCAGAAGTTGTCATGATTCTATGTTCCATTTTCAAAATTGCCTGTGATTGCAAAGGTACCATAAGAGAAATCTAGTGCAGTGTACACACCAATCTAGAGTCGCAAAAGCTTTTCCTGGGGCATTTGAGTTGTCAAGGTAAATGACCATCACTATCAGCAGTTGAAATAATTTTGATTTAATGCTCTTAACCTGACCATTGTAAATCAGCAGTGCAGTTTTGATTATTTTTAATCTCTATGGATTACTTGCTTTTAAAAAAATTGGCAAGTTCTCTGAGAAGAGTGTGAGCAGTTTGTACAAACTTGAAGTAATACACAGTTGTAATCGAGTCTGACTAAAGTACTCCAACTGGACAAATTTTTATAACTTTGATTTAATAACCAAGATTCAATTTACAAATTACTGTTTTCATTTCTGATGGGTTAGCTAATTTGTTTGGGTCCTCTCCCCTCCATCGTCCTGTGCAATGTTGAAAGCATATGAGAAAGTCAAAAGGACAGAGTTCCCTCATCAAATTTTCATTTGCTTTACTGATGATTTTTTATTTTGATTTCAAGATCAACTTGAAACTTCAGTGGAGAGTGTGAACACATTTTGAGTCAGTTGTGATTTTGTTTGAATGTAGATAATCAACACCACCTCCCATATTTTTAAATACAGGACTGACCTTTTAACAGATTTGTACACCTGTCAATTTTTAGACTTTCCGTATATAATGGGAAGAATGGGATCATAGTATTTCAGCTACTATCAAATATATGAAAGGACTTTATAAAGTGTAATTGTTAACAAGTGAAACCATTCAGAGAAAAAAATAGATTGTAAATGCTTTCCTGTGTTTTAGTTACAGCATGTTGATCCCTCTCATTCATTCTTGTTTTCGGTGAACTGCAGAGATTTGATAAAACTACGTAATGAGGCACTTTAGGGCAATTTACATTGTTTCCTTCAATGTTTGTGAAACATTGCCACACTAATAATTGAAAATCAAGGAAAGCCACTGAATAGAAACTTACAAAAAACAGAGAAAATTTACAGCCCAGGAACCGGCCCTTCAGCCCTCCGAGCCTGAGCTGATCCAAATGTACTGTCTAAACCTGTTGGTCAATTCCTAAGCATCTGTATCCCTCCGCTCCCCACCTACTCGTGCATCTGTCCAGATGCATCTTAAATGCATCTACCGTACCAGCCTCTACCACCTCTGCTGGCAACGCGTTCCAAATGCCCACCACCCTCTGAAGTACTTGTCGCATGTATCCCCCCTAAACTTTTCACCTCTCACCTCTCGTTATTGGATCCTTCACCCTGGGGAAAAAGCTTATTGCATCTACCCTGTTTATACCCTTCATGAGTTTGAAAACCTCAATCAGGTTCCCCCTCAATCTCCTTTTTTTTTCTAATGAAAACAATCCTAACCTACTTAAGCTCTTCATAGCTAGCACTTTCCATGCCAGGCAACATCCTTGCAAAACTTCTCTCTGCACCCTCTCCAAAGCGTCCACATCCTTTTGGTTCGGCTGCATTTAGAATACTGTGTACAGTTCTGGTCGCCACATTACCAATGTCTTGTACAATTTTAACATGACCTGCCAGCTCTTATATTCAATATCCGATCCAATGAAGGCAAACATACTATATGCCTTCTTGACCACTCTATCCACCTGTGCAGCAACCTTCAGGGTACAGTGGATCTGCGCACTCACATCTCTCTGTTCATCAACTTTCCCAAGGCTCTTCCGTTCAATGTATCATTCGCTCTAGAATTAGATTTGCCGAAATGCATCACTGGTCACCTTTCTCCATTTTGAGAAACTCCCTTCAACTACTACTCTCTGTCTCCTGTTGCTCAACAAGTTCTTTATCCACCTAGCTAGAACACGCTGCACACCATGTGACTTCACTTTCTCCATTAGTCTACCATGGGGAACCTTATCAAATGCCTTACTAAAGTCCATGTATATGACATCAATAGCCCTTCCTTCATCTATCAACTTGGTCACTTCCTCCAAGGACTCTTATGTTGGTAAGGCATGATTTTCCCCCTGCAGAAAACCATGTTGCCTATCACTGATAAACCCATTCTTTTCTAAATAGATCCTATCCCTCCGTACCTTCTCCAGCAACTTTCCCACCACTGATTTCAGAATATTATCATGTACTCATCTGTATAGGTTTGATGGCTGGATTGTAAAGGGGAAGAATAAATAGAGACTCGAAGGCATCTCCAGTTGAGAAATTGAAGTTGCGCATTAAATTGCATTGTTCAGGGCTGAAGTATTATCCAAAAAATAAACATTGATGCAGTTTTTAAATAAGTTCTACACAAGGGAGTAGAGTAAGAATTTTTTTACATCAGGCACTGCATGAAGGTTTCATAGAATCCCTATAGTGTGGACACTGGCCATTCGGCCAGTTGAGTCCCTGCCTATCCTCCAAAGAGCATCCTATTCAGGCCCACCCTGTTACCCTGCCCCGTAACTCTGCATTTCCTGTAGCTAATCCACCTAGCCTGGACACTATCGGCAATCTAGCATGGTGAATCCACCTCACCTGCACATCTTTGGATTGTGTGAGGAAACCCCCGCAGACACTGGGAGAACATGCAAGTGCCACGAGGGCAGTTGCCGGGGTCCCTAGTGCTGTGAGGCAGTAGTGCTAACCAATGAGTTACAGTGTTGCTCCACTTTATAATACTGTATCCAACAAGTCCTTAATTAAGTCTACCCAACTGCCCAATTCAAACTCTTTTTCTTCTTTCCTCCCTTTTCCCCCCCCCCCCAGCAAATCTTATTCCCTTCTAAAAAAAACTGACTATCTCTACTGTCTTGGCACCATTCTGTTTTCCCCCTTTTAGTGAAGTAGATTAGATTCCCTACAGTGTGGAAACAGGCCCTTCGGCCCACCAAGCCCACACCGACCATCTGAAGAGCCTTTTCCCCCCCCCCCCAGCAAATCTTATTCCCTTCTAAAAAAAACTGACTATCTCTACTGTCTTGGCACCATTCTGTTTTCCCCCTTTTAGTGAAGTAGATTAGATTAGATTCCCTACAGTGTGGAAACAGGCCCTTCGGCCCACCAAGCCCACACCGACCCTCTGAAGAGCAACCCACCCAGACCCATTCCCCTACACCTAACACTACAGGCAATTTAGCATGGCCAATTCACCTAACCTGCGCATCTTTAAACTGTGGGAGGAAACCGGAGTACCCGGAGGAAACCCACCCAGTCACTGGGAGAATGTGCATACTCTGCACAGATAGTTGCCCGAGGTGGGAATTGAACCCAGGTCTCTGGCGCTGTGAGGCAGCAGTGCTAACCACTGAGCCACCGTGCCGCCCTAGTTGAGATTGTTCTTGTTTATTCATTTTAAACTTCAGCTCATGCTTCACAAGGTTTTGCAAAACTATTTTCTTCACTCTGCTTGGATGTCTGATGTTTCTGGTTTGTTTAGATTGATTGATTGGTTATTTTCTGATCTCAAATACAGTATAGTCAGCAGAACAAGGCCGAAATGCCCTCTCTCAAACTTCCCTGAGACTTCCATTAGTGGTTTTATAAATTGATGCCAATCTTGAATCAAGGTTAGAGTGGTGCTGGAAATTTCCTGATGAAGGGCTCCAGTCCGAAACGATTATTTATTTTATTTATTTATTCCTGCTCCTCGGATGCTGGCTGACGTGCTGTGCATTTCCAGCACCACTCTAATCTTGATTCTAGTCTCCAGCATCTGCAGTCCTCACTTTTTCCAATCTTGAATCACTGAGCTGGACAGAGGTTGAGTGATTGGAACCAATTTGAAATCGGATGTTTTTGATCAATTTATCAATGTTCTCATGAACAAAAAAGTATGCTAAAGGATTGTGAACTAACTTGAATACTACTAATCCATGTTGAGCACTTTAATTAGATTGATCAAGTCTTGATTGAGCAAACCAAATGGTTTAACATCTGGATTCTAGAATCAATCAAGAATAAATGATTGTGAAGGCATTGTTAAAACAGTTTTGAGGTGATTTGTAAGGACTTAACTAATAGACAAGTACCCATAATGTGCAACATTTTCTATTCTGCAGTATTCAGTTGTTTCAGTCTGATTTGATTCCAACCTCTGGTGACTATCTGTGTTTGCACATTCTCCCCCTTTTGTTTTGTCTGGGGTTTCTTCCGGGTGCTCCGGTTTCCTCCCACAATACAAAAATGTGAAGGTTCGGTGAATTGGCCATGTTAAATTGTCCATAATGTTCAGGAATGTGTAGGTCCATTAGTCAGGGTAAATGTAGAGTAATAGGAGAGTTGGATTATTCTTCTTCAGGGAGGAGAAAGTGAAGACTTGCAGATGCTGGAGATCAGAGCTGACAAATGTTACTGGAAAAGTGCAGCAGGTCAGGCAGCATCCAAGGAGCAGGAGAATCGACATTTCTGGCATAAGCCCTTCAGGAAATGGGTTATTCTTCAGAGGGTCGGTGTGGACTTGTTGAGGCAAATGGCCTGTTTCCACACTATAGGCATTCTGTGGTAACTAGGGAAAGTTCGTCGGTGGTGATAGAGTGTATGTTTGAGGTTGGCTTCAAAGCTGCTTTGATTAGGTGTGTTTTCATGTTGCTACGTGGTGACAAAGCTGAATGGATTTCTTTGTTCAACAATAACAGCAACCCACTTTGAACACCAGAAAGACACCTACAAATAAACTTTTCGTGTTTTCTATTTCTGTAATCTCTTATTCACTAAAACAGTTGGTAAGATTTATAGAAATTGTTAATTTTACTATTTCTTCTGATAGCCAGACTTGTGTTTGGGAAAGCATGATAGAACACAAACACGTACTCAACTAATTTCTACGTGCTTATTCACAGTGATGATTATTCTGCTTGGGTAATTAAGACTGACTGACTAACCCATAGACTTTGGTCTGCTGAAGGCAGGAGGAGAATCTAAATATTGCACAACTGTTGTAACCTAGATATGTTATCTCCAACCAGTCATTTCTATTGAGTATGAGCTGGCCACAGGACCTGGAGAGGAATTGTTGGATATTTAATTAAAACCATTAAAATTATATTTTCAAATTTTGGAGTGATTGGGTAGGAGTCAAAAGCAGAAATTAAGAACCCTTAAAATAATAAAGACATACTCCCATTTGTGTCTCTCTTTGGGGGGTCGGGGGGTGGGGGAGAAAGAAAAAAACTTCCCATTGACAAAATTTAAGTCCTGGAAAATAATTTATTTTCAAATAAACTTGGATTATAGCAATTATTATTTTCCAGCAATAGTGGTTGTGATTAAATGTAATTTTAGGTCATCTTGACTTGAAATAATTTTATCTTTTTTGAATAATTGAATTTTTGTGTTGTGGAGCCTGTTTTATTAAAGTAGGTAGGGCACTTGACATAGGGAGCACTTAAGACTGGAGGACAGAAGGAGAAAACATTAGAAGCAGGAATAGGCCATTCGGTTCTTGGCCTCTTGAGCTTACTCAGCCATTCAACTTTGGGGAAATAAATAATGATATCTTAAAGTATCCATATTACAGAGGAGGATGTGCTGGATGTCTTAAAACGCATACAAAGATAGATTTAAATCCCTAGGACCTGATCAGTTGTACCATAGAACATTGAGAAGTTAGGGAAGTGATCGCTGGTCCCCTTGCAAAGCTATTTGTATTATTGATAGCCACAGATGGAATGTGGGAAAAACTGGAGGTTGGCTAATGTGATGCTACTATTTTTATAATGTGGTAAGGGAAAACCAGGGATCTATAAATTGGTGAACCTGATGTCAGTGGTAGGTAAGTTGGAAGGGAATCTGAGAGACAGGATGTACATGTATTTGGAAAAGTGAAGACTGATTAGAGATGGTGGGAAATATTATCTCGCTAACTTGAGTGGTTTTTTTCTTGAAGACGTGACCAGTTTGAAGACCGAGCGATTGATGTGGTCTAGATGGACTTCATTAAGGTGTTTGACAAGGTTCCACATAGTAGACTGGTTAGCAATGTCAGATCACACACAACTAGCAGTTTGGTTACAAAATTGACTAAGGTAAGAGACAGGATGGTGGTGGAGTGTGGCTTTTCAGTCTGGAGGCCTGTGACCACTGGGGTGCTGCAAGGATCTGTATTGAGTCCACTTCTTTTTGTTATTAGTATAAATGATTTGGATTTGAATGTAGGAGGAATAGTTAGTAAGCTTGCACCTGACCTCCAATAGATGGTGTAGTGAACAGTGAATAAGGTTACCTCTAAGTAAAACAGCACCTTGAACAGCTGGACATATGGGCTGAGAAGTGGCATGTGGATTTTAATTTAGATAAATGTGAGGGGCTGCATTTTGGTTGGGCAGATCAGGGCAGCACTTAATGAGAAGGTCCTGGAGAGTGTTGCTGAACAGGAGTGCAGGTTTGCAGTTCCTTGAAAGTGGAGTTGCAGAGGCCAGGGTGGTGAAGGCATTTGGTACACTTGCTTTTATTTGTCAGTGCATTTGAGTATCTTGGGAGGTCACGTTGTGGTTGTTTAGGACATTGATTAGGCTACTCGTGGAATACTGTGCTCCTTTCTGGTCTCCTTTTCTGGTCTCCTTCCTATTGGAAAGATGTTGTGAAACTAAGAGTTCAGAAAAGATTTACAAGGATGTTGCCAGGATTGGAGGGTTTGAGCTATATGGAGAGGCTGAGTAGGTTGAGTCTGTCTTCCCTGGAGTGTTGGAGGCTGAGGGGGTGACCTTTTGTAGAGGCTTATAAAATCATGAGGGCATGGATAGAGTGAATTGTTAAAGTCTTTTCTCCAGTGTAGGAGCCCTAAACTAGAGGGCGGAGATTTAAAAAGGACCTTTTCACTCAAGGTAATGCATGTATGGAATGAATTGCTAGAGGAGATGATGGAGGCTGGTTTAATTACAGCATTTTAAAAGGCATCTGGATGGGTACATGAATATGAAGGGTTTTACAAGGATATGGGCCAAACGCTAGCCAGTGGGGCTGGATTAGTTTAGGATATCTGGTCAGAATGGAAGAGTTGGACTGAAGAGTCTGTTTCTGTGCTGTTTATTTATGACTCTAAATGAATCATGGCTGATCTTTGATCGGTGATGTATTTAGGTCTAGAAATTTATAGCTCCTTAAAAACAAATGACCTGAGCTAGAGAATTCCAAAGAAAAGCAATTCTCCCTTGTCCTCGCCCTCTGAGCTGTATAGAAATGTTGTCTCTTTTGCTGAGAGCAACTTATACACTATAGGCCTAGTTATTTCAATCTCTTCTCAATAGAATGATCGATTAAAATAGTACAAGAATTAGTCAGTCACTGGGTCAAACTTGAAAGGGTTCAGAAAAGATTTACAAGGATATTGCCAGGATTGGAGGATTTGAGCTATAGGGAAAGGCAGAGAACTGGGACTAGTTTCCCTAGAGTCTTGGAGGCTGTGGTGTGACCTAATGGACCTTAGGGACATGGAGAGGATAAATAGATGAGGTTTCTTTTTTCCTGGGTTGGTCAAGTCCAGAACTAGAGGGCTTAGGTTTAGGGTGAGAGGGGGAAGATTTAAAAGGTACCTAAGGAGCAACTTTTTCATGCAAAGGTGGTAGGTAGTTGGAATGAGCTGCCAAAGGAAGTGGTGGAGGTTGGGCCAATTACACCACTTCAAAAGGCATCTGGATGGCTATGTGAATAGGAAAGGTTTGGGGGAGGGGGGTTGGGGGGGTATAGGCCATATGCTGGCAAATGGGACTGGATTACTTTTGGGCTATCTGATCGGTGTGCATGAGTTGGACCAAAGGGTCTGTTTCTGTGTTGTACAATGACTGACGTTTTTTTTAAGTCTGAGAACTTGTGTGTGTGTGTGTGTGTGTGTGTGTGTGTCAGCTGTGGTTAAATAACAAAATACACCATCTTTTCCGGAGCAACTATCAATGCCAAATAAATGCTGGTCTTACCAGCAATGCCCACCTCACATGAGCTAATTATAAAACACTTGTGAGACTACACAGTGGCCACAAAGCATACTATCTCCAGTCTTGATTATGGAATTCTCTGCTTTTTTTTGTTTTCCTTTGCAACTTGCCTGTCACTATTTTTCTGTAGCTTCTTTGCCACCATGTTCATGTTTGTGCTGGATGAGGCTACACTGTCCACTGTAATAAAGGTTGTCCAATTTGTCACTACTATCTAAAACAGCATTTTAGCTGTTAGAAAAAGACAAATAGTTGAATTTCCCGCCAGAGTGTTTGAACCAACTGCCAATTTGAGAACATAATGATAACTACTCAGCATGATAAGTATTCAATTTAACTAGATTGGTAAAGCTGGGAATGCTCTCCTTCAAGACGGAAAAGGTGAAGAGATTCGTGAGAGGTGCTGGAGATCTTGAAGGGAGTAGATGGAAAGAAGTTCTTGCCATTGTTGAGTTGAGAAGCAGAGGACACCAATTTATTGTTGGGGGAAAAAGACAAATGGCAACATGAGGAAAAAATTCTCTTTATTTACAAAGCAAGTCACACAGATTAAATTGTGGTTTTCAAATAAAATTGAATAAATGTCTGAACAGAACAAAAAGCTATAGACATAGGGAAAGCGAGAGTGGGTCTAGCTTTGTTGCTTGCATCCAACCAGCTTGATGGCTTTTTTCTGTGCTATTATGAAACCAACCCAGAGAAACTTGATCTGGTAGCATTGTTGGAATGGGAAGCATTTAATGTTTTGTCTGGTATGACTCTCCAGTTGTTTTTATGAATTCTTGTCAGTTGAGAACTAGACTTCAAGATCATCAATGTTGCACTTTAGTGTCTATACCTGAAGGAGACACACATTTGTATTCTGGAGGAAAGGCATTCTACCTGTCTAAATTGTCTACTAGTTATTCTGTAGAATTTGTTCTACCTTCTGTGGTATCAGGCCAAATGGCTATTCTGAAGAAGGGTGCCTGGTCCCAAAAACATTTAATTCTGTTTTCTCTTCACAGGTGCTGCCAGACCTGCTGAGTTTCCATTTTTGTGCCCCATGTGCATAACTTGCATCATTTTTGTCTTGAGGCAACAGCAATACCTTTTTTAATGTTGTTGACTGGGATGAAAATAATCCTGAAGTGGATCATTTGTGTCTTGTTTGGCAGTGTGGTATGGGGGTTTAGTGGGGAATAGCAATACTTGGTAACCTGTCGGCCCTGACTCCTTGTTCAAATTGTGCAGATGAACTATTGGAGGAAATCCTAGCACTTTATTTTCTACTCCAGTTGCCAAAGTTGTTTTCAGAAATACTTTTGGTTATCATAGAATCCCTACAGTGTGGAAATGGGTCATTTGGTCCAACAAGCCCACACCAACCCTCTAAAGAATAACCCACCCAGATCCTGTCCTATTGCTTGACATTTTCCCCTGACTAATGCACTTAACCTACACATCCCTGAATACCATGGGCAATTTAGCAAGGCCAATTCACCTAACCTGCACATCTTTGGACTGTGGGAGGAAACCCACACAGACATGGAGAATGCTGTTACAACACTGGGTAAACCTCTCTGCTAATTTAAACCAGCAACACAGAAAATTTTGCTGTAACAAAATTTGAGGCAGTGAACTATCCCAGAGGTCACTATTTAAAGTAAAAATTAAGAACTTCCTTTCTTTAAGTCCAACAGAGAATATTAAACCAACAACTATTTACAACTCGTTTCTCTTACACCTATCTTTTTACCTCCCACTCTACAATACTAGTCTGACTTTTTTTTTAAGAAATCCTAATTTAAGATTTACAAAAAGAAAAAATCATGTTTCAAAACCAGTCAGTTTTGCCAATTGTCCTTTGTAGATTCTCTCAGGTTGGCCTCCGTGTTCTACTGCACGCTCCCCCACAGATAGGTCTTTCAGAGAGTTCTATAGCTAGATTCCACATTATTTGGTCTTTGGCAGTTCAAAATGTTCAATGTCCCTAAAACAGCAGATCATTTCATTGGTTTTAATATTATCAAAATACTAAATTCAAATTTGATTGGATTTTGGTATCTTGGGGCATGATTTAAACTGGCTGAATTTGTTTTTGTCTCATGGCAACCCAGCAGCTGCTATTTGTTTCCACCAAGTGTTACCTTGTTCAGAACTGCTTTTGTCAGTCCTTGCTAGCTTTTCAACTTTCTTAAAGGTACAATACACTTCATAACAATGTGTAAACTCAACACAGACATTTGCCTGCAGTGGAATCTAACCTGGGTCCCTGGTGCTGTGAGGTAGCAGTGTTAACCACAAGTCACCCACTATGTAGTCTGTGCTATTCGATTCAAAGTTCCTTGCTTTCCTCTGCCTTTGTAAGCCTGTTGAAAAGTCCATTGTGTCCTAGCCTGTCACTCCAATTGTCACTGACCAATGCTGGCTTCTTTATTCTTGGGAAACTGAATTTAGAATCCTTGGCTTAACACTTTTTTTTTTGTTTTTGCAGTTTGTTTCCCCGCACCCTTCACTCAATTAGCTCCTAGCTGTTGTTTCTTTGCCTCCCCTTTTTCAGAAGTGGCGTCTAAGCACAGTAGTAGCTGAATTCCCTTCATATCATCTGCCTTTGAGTCAGAGATGTGCAGCATGGAAACAGACCCTTTCGTCCAACTCGTCTGTGTCGACCAGCTATCCTAAACCTAATCTAGTCCCATTTGACCCATATCCCTCTTAAACCGTTCCTATTCATATACCCACCCAGATGCCTTTTAAATGCTGCAGTTGTGCCAGTCTCCTCCACTTCCCACCCCAGGGAAAAGACCTTGTCTGTTTATCCTATCCATGTCCCTCATGATTTTATAAACCTCTACAAGATCACCCATCAGCCTCCAATGCTCCGGGGTAAATAGCCCCAGGCTATTCAGGGTCTCCCTATAGCTCAAATCCTCCAACACCCTGGCAACATCCTTGTAAATCTTTTCTGAACCCTTTCAAGTTTCACAACATCCTTCCGATAGGAAGGAGACCAGAATTGTTTTCCGTGTTCCTTTTTTTTTGGCCAAGGTTTCTGTCACTGAGTCATGAATGGACCATTCAGTGACTTATTTTTTCCCTGGATCTGTAAAATACTTTTAGGGATGAAATATGAATGCCCAAGTTTTTTTTCAAAGGATTTTTAAAAAATCCACTAAACTTTTTAGTTCTATTGCTAAACATTTAAGTATTGTACTTCCATAAATGTGTGCATGGAATAGAAACATTTTTATAAATAATTGAGAAAGGGAGTGTTTAGTTGAATCATTGCTTTAATTGGCTGCCAGGGATTGGGCAGGAAGGCATTGGGGAGTGCATGCAATATGTCAAGCCAGACTGGTTGAACATGTTCTTCTAGGTCTTTGCAACAATAAACTGATGTTTGGTCTGCATGCTTTCTCATTATTCAAGCTAATGAAAGGAAATGCATGCTGTATTTTTACCAGAACAGACATGTATGTTACTGCATTGCTACTGTTACAGAAGCTTTATCTCTCTTTCAGTGCCTCTTACCATCGGGGTAACTGCAGACCTATCCGGTTTGAGCCACCGATGTTAGATTTCCACGAACAGTAAGTTCAACCTTCTTTTAATTTCTGTTTTGGATTTCATTGTCCAGGTATGCACTGAAGAGGGTGTCTGCTGATTAGCTAAAGCAAAGCAATATAATATTGTACTATGAACTAGCAATGCCAGAAGTTGGAATTGCATATTGTAGTTCGTTTTTAAAAGATCCGTTGTGCAGGTTTCAGTTTGTATTGATTGAGGACTTTCGGGTTTGTATACTGCAGGGTTGCTTATAAATCTGCTCATAATTATGTGGTGTATCGAGGAGATTAGCTCAGTTAAACTTTAACTTCAAGCCCTGTCCCCAAAGTTATTGTAAAAGAATTAATGTAACAATAGCTTCTGTTTAGTAAAACTCTGCTAATGTGGGGACAATGCATGCAAATATTTTCCTTTTTTAAAATGTGTAGCATGCGCAAGTGATAGCTATATGTAATCTGAGGAGACTGGAGCTTGTTAAACTGGTGATGCATTCAGACAGGCTATTCTGCTTGTTCAAAAATGATATTTTCTTAACAATAGCAATATTGTCAAGTGGGATGAACAGGAAAACTGTTAGTCACCAAACATTTGACCCAAACTCCTCATCCCCTTAAATGCACAGCATTATTCTAAATCTGCCAAAATACTGGGTGACAATAACTAGGTAGCTATGTAAGTAGGCAACCATGTGTGTTTCATCAAGATATTTGTTGTAGAAGTTGTTGTTAGACCTCATTCATTAACTTACATCTGTGGGTTCAAGTACCACTTAAGCACAGAATCCAAGCTGGCGCGCACATGCTGTCAAATGACATTGTTCACATGGAGGGCATTTATGTGCAACCAGTAACTATCTGAAAATCCCAAAACACTTTTTTTATAATCAGTGAAGTATTTTAAACAAATCACTTATCTTGTAAGTGGCTAACATAGGTGCCAATTTAATCCACAGTGGGTATAAAAGAATGTATGGCAGCATCTTTAAGAAATTTTGAGGGTATTTCTTCCTAATGTTCTGACTAACATTTATCTCTTGATCAATGCCACTTAAAACAAAATTCGGTCATATGTAACAGCCTTTTGTGGGATCATGTATGAAAATTATTTTCTTAATTTCCTACATTACAATGATTAATACACAAAATATTTCACTGATTTTATAAGGCACTTTGGGACTTGCAGACCCTTTAATAATGCAAGCATTTTTAAAGGTATAACGCAAGTTGTGAAATTTTGTAAATGATCAATCTGTTTCTGTTAATAAGGATTTAAAGGTTTCACGTGGTCAAATGTTTATCACTTGGAGAGAATAAGCATAGAGTGTGATCTAATACAAATCCCATGTACATTTTTACATGAATGCAAAAACGTTAATTGTGTATCCTAGATGTTATGTGTGCAAAGAAACACCGTTTTGACTCATGGGGGCCAAGAGCTTTTCTACGGAAGCTGTCTTTGGATACAAAACCATATCTGGAGACAGCTCAATTTAAAACATCGCCCATTTTCCATTTCTTCTATGTTGCTCCAGCTAGTTCATCACGCAACCATATCAAATTTAAAATTTTGTGGTCTGCGTGTCTCCTTTTGCACACTCCATAGTAGATAAAATTGGGAGTAGTGCACTTTTTGGAAGCCATTTTCAGTCTCAAATAATTGGTATCTGATGTACAGGACAATGCAGTGACCACTCGATCAGACATATTTGTCTGATGTAATGGATATGATTTTAATAGCTGATTCAATGGAGGAATCAACTTGTGTATATGGTTACTAGATTTGTATATTGCTGCTTTCCATTTTACTGTGATACTGCTCACAAATGAACTATTGAATAAATGTGTTGAAGGAAAACGTTGGATGCCCGCTTTCTGCAAATCTTTGTCAGTGCTTTGCTTATGTTGAACCATAGCATTTTTTTAAAAAAAAAAGAGGAGATTGGGAAATAACAGCTGAGAATATTTAATGTTCTCGGACTGTGAATTAAATGCACTGCTTTAGATTTCGAATTCACTGTAGTTGTAGAACAGTGTTTCTCTGGCAAACTAAATGCTTGCAGGCTGAGGCACGTAAAGCTTTTTAAATTTTATGCTTTGTAGGCAAAAAATGATTTGGAGTTCATCAGCTGATGCAGTAAATCAGGTCATATTTATTGTTGCACAAAAACTGCTAGAATATTGAAGCATGGAAAAGTTTAGTGACAGATACAGTCTGATTTCTTCATACTTAATCTATTTATAGTCTGCATCTGATTGTTTAGGCAGCAGATCTTCAAGTTGGTAGTGTTGTGCGCTGGTTGGTCAGTGTCAATAGTTTAAACTTCAAATAGACATGATACAACTCAAGGAGAAAGTGAGGTCTGCAGATGCTGGAGATCAAAGTTGAAACTTTATTGCTGGAACAGCACAGCAGGTCAGGCAGCATCCAGGGAACAGGAGATTCGACGTTTCGGGCACAGGCCCTTCTTCAGGAATGATACAACTCAACACATTCTTGAGCATTGGAAATCCGAAATGAATAATAAGTAAGGCTTTGACAAATTGCAGCAGATTGAGAGCAAATTTTTTTAAATACCAGTTTTAACATTTGTTAACTGAAGATATTCAAGAAGCCTCTTTTAAATTGTTGTTTATGCTGGAATAGTTATGAGAGCTTATAAATCTACCCTTTTTTTTTCTTGATTTTTGAAGTGGGCTGTAGATATCTCATTCACTGCAAATGCTCTGCATCCCTAAAGTAGAGACCAGTTGTCAGCATTCTCTTTTCTCATGTTCTGCCTTTGCAAAGTATTATTTGAGGAAAAATATGCCAAAATTTGGAGGGTGCATTTGTGAACAAATTTGCATTGAGACTTGTAGAAATGAAAATTTTAGCAAAGGTTTTCAATACTGGTTCTGCTTTTGAATAGTGTAGAAATAAACTAGACTTCCTCTTCAGTCGGAAGTTACACATTTGAAGAATGAGAAAGCAGAAATAGGGTTGTACAAATTCTATTCTAGTTAACTTAGTGTGAGTTTATTCCCAAGAGTTGAGAGAAGGAAAAAAAACTGGGTCAAGAAGTAATTCTTGATGTTACCATATTATGCTGCTTTGTTTTCTAACAACAGCATTATTATATTATTGAGCCATTCGTTTGGAACCTTATTTTTTTGCCCTATATTGCATTTTTAAGCAACTTTTCTGTTTTGGACACAGCACTGTGTTTTTAAAAATTTATTTGCCATAGAGGAAGATGAAATAGTGTATGGTTTAGTCTTGTGGTTTTCTATAATCTTGCACTCAGTTAGCATTTCAGCCAATTCTGATACAGTTAGTTATCCTGATACTTATGAAGGATGATATAGAAGCATGCTATTGTGAAGTTGTCAAAGTCCCAGCAGACTATATGACTGCTGTCATTAGAGGGAGCCAACTAATGGTCGGTCGAACTCCTGACTCACCGTGTCTCAAGGGGCAAGGTTGAGAAGGTGGGACTTTCATGGTAACCTTCGCCAGTGCAGAGACACACAACCTGCATGGTTTGTGTCACTATTACAAATGAGCAGTCCTGTCAACTGATCTAACTGCCCCGTATTTCAGTACTTAATGCTGAAAGCATCACCTTTCCCTGTCGCTGTCAGCTCTTGCCCCAAATTATTTCTAATTTGATATTTCATCAGACATTGAGTTCTTTGTATTAATTGGAAACAGCATACAATAACTTGTATTTTCTGTAGTACAGCATTGTTGCATTTACTCTTGTAATTTTACATGCAAAACTACACTTAATTAATGTCAACAAATTTCTCAAAGCACTTAGTACTTTTGCTCATGAAGTAATGCATATCCTTAATGAATGGAGATCGAGTATTTTAGAATGGTTAAGAATTTGAGAGAAAATTGTGAAAGGGCAAGGTCAGAGAATTATGTATCTTCATTGAAAAGATGTTTGTTTCTGTGGTTTTTAATGACTTTGTGGTTTTCAAACATCAGGAAGCTATATGTGAGACAAACAAAATAGATTTGAATCTTTTAGTTTGGCTATGATCTCATAAAACACAATCCATTCCACCATACAGCTAACATGGATTGCATTGCACCTAGGTGCCTAGGATGATGTGAAACCACTCCTTGTAAATTCAATCTGGATTATATTAATGAATATCTGAGAACCATTGCAGTGTTCTGTTAACTGGGAGGGGTGGAAGAAGAAAACTATACCATAACCAATTTTTTTAATGATTGCAATGGCTGCAAAAAGATCATTAGCACTCACCTTGAGTTTGATGTATTATCAATCTTCAAAAGTAATAGGTGCAACACATGTTATGCTCCAAAACACCCAAGTTCAGACACCAAGTTAAAAATCTCAACACCAGGTTATCGTCCAACAGGTTTAATAGAAAGCCCTAGCTTTTGGAGTGCTGCTGCTTCATCAGGTGGTTGTCAGGTGACAACCACCTATGAAGGAGCAGTGCTCTGAAAGCTAGTGCTTCCAATTGAACCTGTTGGACTATAATCTGGTGTTGTGATTTTTAACTTTGTACACCCTAGTCCAACACCGGCATCTCCAAATCACAAATTCAAACAGGTGACCATTTGGGCAAAATCACACTCATACTGGCGTGAAAAACAGAAGTAGAATCTTCTCTGATTCTAATGCTGCTACTCGAGACCCACCAATCACATGTTCACTCTCTTCCACTCCTGCTCCTGCTGTGATTGACAGTGCATCGAGGGCAGGCAATCCCAGCTGAACGTGGAGCCACTGTACACCGGAGTTACAGGAGACCAGATCAATGAAGTTTTCAATAAGTATTTGTCAGGGGTAGGCTTGAGTGTTGGATAGGCGAGGGAGTAGCGCTTAAGTGTTGATGCAACTGTGGTTGTGGAGAGGGAAGGAGCAGAGCCTGTGTGGGGCCAGGGATTGGGAGCAGATGCCAGGCCCAGTGTTGATTTGATCCACTGATAATTTGTAGGTATTGCAACCTTTTTATGTATCTTAACTTCGGTCATCACACTCACCGGGTCTATTGAATTTTGTAACCACAAGATATTCTGCATTACGAAATAGGCAGGGCTGGGGCAGGAATGTGGAGGACGCACAGGGAGGTACACAAGGTAGCCAAGGCTTCAAACACTTTTTTTTTAACGTATAGAGGCTCAGAATATAAATCATTAGATAATCTGTAAATTGTTTACGTCCGTGATGGTCAGCATCTTGTATTTAATTTTTATGAAGGGTTTAAGGAAGCTGTTTGCATGTTATATTCCTAGTTAGCAGAAATAATTCTTGGAAAATCAATGTTAATGTTCTGTAACTTGCGTAATATATGCATTTAGCTATCTTGGTGAATGCTTAAGATGATTAATTGAGACTTATTTATGTTTATAGAATCAGATTTATTATTAATCTTCAAGCGTGGGCAAAGGAGCTGAGTTCCAAAGGGGAGGAGAGAATGACTACCCTTAACATTTAAGGCAGCGCTTGACAAGCCGTGGCTTCACAAAACGTTTTTAGCAAAACTGAAGCAAGTAGAAATTGCAGAGGACACTCTGCTGGTTAAAGACATGTCTACACAATGGGTGATTAGTTCTATTTGTTGAATGTCAGCCATCTAAGATCCAGGATATCTCTGCAGGAATTCCTCAGTTTAAAAATCTCTCAATGCCAGGTTCTTGGATAATAGGATCGTGTAGGGAGACGAGCTGAGAATAGTTCACAGGTCAGCACAACATCGAGGGCCGAAGGGCCTGTTCTGCGTTGTATTGTTCTGTCTTCTAAGAAGGCAGCTCAGTGCCACCTTCTCAAAGGCAACTAGGGACAGGCAATAAATGCTAGCCAGCCAGCGGCACCTACATCCCACAAGTGAATCAAACAAAGTATGCAATCTTTCGTATTTGTGCTATCTTTTCTATATAAAGAAAAATCCTTGCGTCATAAGTACAGAAGGCAATGTTGCTATGTGACTACCATGTAGTAAGAGTTGATGAGATTTGAGCAAAGGAACCCCTGTAAACAAAAGGGTCGCTCTCGAATCATAAATGTGGCAGAGCCTTCCCAAAAACAAAGACTTAATTATTTTGACCCCTGGTACCAATGTTGTCACAACTTTTTTTTTTAGTGAGGTCTTTCAAAAGACATGCAGCTTTTAGTGCAGAAAACATATGTTTCTAAATTATGGAGATTTTCTTGCTCCTTTGTATTTTGCTAAGAACAAATCTATTTTGTAAGGAATGTGGAGGTGAGTACAGGTGGGAAACATGTAAGACTCAATTTAAAATTGTAATTCTATTTTCATTGCTCACGTCAGTTCATTCCTGTTTTAAATAATTCTCTAAGTTTTTAACCTACTTTATTTCAACCAAGTTCTGTGTAGGAAAGCCTTAAATGTATATTTCATTTTAATTGTGCCCTTGAAGGTTGTGGCTACTTAGAATGTCATGTCAATTAAACAGTGCAGTCTAAAAGGCATGTCTCAATGTTGCTAATTGTCATGAAATTAGGCAAAAAGAGTTGAGGCTGGCTCTAATAACAGTGAGTTTCAGAATCATTTGTTTGCAATGTTCAAGCCAGGACTTGGAATAAGTGAGTAACAAATTGATGACTTAACCACAAGCAAATTTTGGATTGCTTATCCAAACTGAGATAATCTATGACTTTTTCATGAAAAGACATTTGGTAGCATGATGGATATTATATGATCAACTATTTTGGTGGCTGTTTATTAATTAATGAAGAGAAATGCAATAGATGTGAAAGCCAAATAAAACTAGTGTTTGACATGAGCCCATATCGACAACTAATGGAGTCGTAAGTAATTTTGCAGGCCGCAAGTTTAAAATAAGAGCTGATTTTGGAGTGTGGGCACATTATTGGATAAAAGCATACAAATCAAAGACAAAGCGCAATTGAGATATAAAAGATTTAGACCTGTGCCTGCTAAAATATCTATTATGCTAAATAGGTCACAAATGAATTCTGAACACTTAAGCAAATTTGGACAGAAATGCGAGTGCTTTGGGCTGAGTGTTTGATCCAAAGGCATATTCTAAAATATTAGCAAATAGTTTTTACAAACTAAGTTTTTGAAAATGGCTGAATATGAATATAAACATCTTCCTTGAATATTTCATCATTACATCCCTAAGCATTGAAATTTCCTTTCCCCATAGTCACTATTCAGTAGGTTTTGCTATCATTTGGCACACAAACAGTTCTGGCTCTTTATTACATATAGACTCTGCTTGCTTTTATGGGAAAATCTATGTTGGGAGTTTTAGCAAAGAGCCAAAACCGCACAGCACCCTCTACAGGGGATCTGGAGCTGATTTGGAGAGACCAAACAATGGTGTCTAGCCAATTAGACTGAAGAATTCTTACAAAAATGCAGTGTCTAAACCAAGAAATGTAAATTAGAATAGTTAGTTCAGCATCTGATTTTTGTGTGAGCAACTGGAGAGGGAAAGATATTTGGACCGAGAGAGAAAAGTCAGTCGACAAGCAAATGAGATGCGGTGAATTTGTTTTTTTTTCCCCCCCCTCCAAGTTTTAAAGTATGGATGATTATCCTTTTAATTTACACATGTGATGTGACCATACAGATCTTGAAAATGTGTTACATGTAGACCTTTGTTTGGTGAAAGTTTGCATTGAGTTCTTGAAGTATCTATCCAAGCTCACCACATAGTCTATAATATTTTTTTAGAAACTGTCTGAGGTGGCACAGAATAGTATGTGCAAATTTGGATTAAGAATTGAAGGAATAAATTATATGGTGATTTATTAAAGGTCATAGGGAGACCTGGATGGACTTGATGTATGGGCCAGTGCAATTGAATATAGAGTATAGAACAATAGAGCACAGACAGGCCCTTTGGCCCTCTATGTTGTGCTGTCCTGTGAATTAATCTAAGCCCATCCCCCTATACTATCCTCTCCTCATCCACCAAGGACTGTTTAAATGCACCTAATATGGCTGAGTTAACTACATTGGAAGGCAAAGCATTCAACCCTTACCACTCTTAAGTAAAGATCTTGCCTCTGACATCTGTCTTAAATCTATCACCCCTCAATTTGCAGCTATGCCCCTCTGTACAAGCTGACATCGTCATCCTCGTAAACAGACACTCACTGTCCACCCTGTCTAATCTTTTGATCATCTTGTATGTCTCTATTAAATCTCTCCTAGCTGCTTTTTCTCCAATGAGAACAGACTCAAGTCCTTCCACCTTTCCTCATAAGACCTTCCCTCCAGACCAGGCAACCTCCTGTTAAATCTCCTCTGCATCTTTTCCAATGCTGCTACATCCTTCCTGTAATGGGGCTACCAGAACTGTACACAATGTTCCAACAGCAGCTGCACTAGTATTTTGTATAGTTGCAACTTGACATCACAGCTCCGGAACTCAATCCCTCTACCATTAAACCTAACACACCGTATGCTGCCTTAACAGCGCTATCAACGTGGGTGGCAACTTTTAAACTCTATGTATATGGGCACCAGGATCCCTCTGCACATCCACACTGCCAAGAATCTTCCCATTGACCCAGTATTCTGCCTTCCTGTTAATCTTCCCAAAGTGAATCGCCTCACATTTATCTGCATTGAACTCCATTTGACACCCCTCAGCCCAATTCTGCAATTTATCCAAGACCCCTGCAACCTGCAATATTCTTCCACACCGTCCACTACTCCACCGACTTTAGTGTCATTTACAAACTTACTAACCCATCCATTTATGCTTGCATCTAAGTCATTTATAAAAATGACAAACTGCACTGGTCCCAAAACAGATCCTTGTGGCACCCCACTAGTAACCGGACTCCTGGCTGAATATTTTCCATCAACCACCACTCGTTGCCGCTTTACAGAAAGCCAGTTTCTAATCCATACTGCTAAGTCATCCTCAATCCCATGCCTCTGCATTTTCTCCAATAATCCAAAATGTGGAATCTTATGAAAGGTTTTACTGAAGTCCATGTACACCACATCAACTGCCCTACCCTCATCAACAAGCTTGGTCACCTTCTCAAAAAACTCAGGTTTGAGAGACACAACCTGCCCTTGATGAAACCAAGTTGACTACCTCCAATCAAATTTGTTGCTTGCTAGATGATTATAAATACCATCTCTTATAATCCTTTTCAATACTTTCCGACAACAGGTGTAAGGCTCACTGGTCTATAAGTACCTGGATCATCTCTGCTGCCCTTCTCGAACAAGGGCACATTTGCAATCCTCCAGTCCTCTAGTACTAAACCTGTAGACAATGATGACTCCAAGATCAAGGCCAAAGGCTCTGCCATCTCCTCCCTAGCTTCCCTAATTCCCTAATTTCAAAGTAATTTAGGACTGATAATTAACGAAGGGAATATACTTTTTAAATGGATAGATTTTAAAATGGAACAGCTTTGTAGGTATGTAGCTGCTGTAGCCATTAAAAGTGGTAGAGCAAATTGATGAGACCAGGAAAAGACCAAGATCTCTTAGGATTTGTGAATAGAGGTATAGAATGCAACAACAAAAAGGTAATGTCGAATTTGTGCAAGATCACAATTTGGAGCACTAGTACACTGTTTCGGGAACATTGTTTTTGTCCCATTCTTTTAAAAAAAAATGTAAAAACATTAATAACATTACCATTGGAAGACTTAACATTGAGTTCTCCAATTTCAAATAACCTTCCCACCTATTCCCTGACTCCCTTTCCAGCCCCACCTTCACAATTCCTTCCAGCTACCAACCAGATTCCTCCTATCTACCTACCAGTCATACCTAACACTTACATTCACCTCACCACTGTTCCCCTCTGCCCACCCATAACCACCCCTCCCTCCCATTTATTGACTTACATTTTATTGAGTTAGGCTCTCTGGCCCCAGATTTTGCTATGAGGGGAAATGTCCTCTCGCATTTACCCTGTCAAGCCCCTTAAGAAATCTGTTTCAATGAGATCATGTCTCATTCTTAACTGTAGTGAGTGAAGTTCCAACCTGTTTAGCCTTTGCTCATAAAACAGTCCCTCTGTACCATGGATCATCTGGTAAACATTATCTGAACTGCTTCCAATGAAACAACATTTTCCTTATAAAGGGTACAAAACTGTTCTAAGATGTGCAGGTTATGTGAATTGGCCATGCTAAATTGCCCAGTGTTCCAGGTTGTATGGGTTAGGTGCATTAGTCAGGAGAAATGTAAGAGGGATGGGGATGGGTCTAGGTGGAATACTGTTTGGAGGGTTGGTGTGGACTTGTTGGGCCAAATGGCCTGTTTTCACACTCTAGGGATTCGATGATTCAAAAGAAAACTGCTTACAGTTTTCCAATATGGTCTCAGCACCTGTGCAGTTCTGGTAAGACTTCCCTGCTCTAAACGCTAACCCCCTTGACATTAAGGGTTAACATTCCATTAGCCTTTCTGATCACCTGTTGCACCTGTGTGCTCACTGAGTTTGGTGCAAAAGGACATCTGAATCCCTTGTGTTGCAGGTTTTTGCAGTCTTTCTCCATTTAAATAATATTCTGTTCTTTTTGTTTTCTCTTCCACATTTCCCCACATTATAGTTATTCCCCTGTATGAGTAAAGGTACGCTTCTGAGAACACCCATGATTGATGAAATGTACAAGCGCAGAGCTGTTTTTAAAAATGTAGCTTAAAAATTGCAGATACATGAGCTTGCCCATAGATGTTGAATTTTGTTACTAATTACTTTTTGGTGTCAGTTGGCAAATTTGAGTTGTGAATTCACGGATCAAGGATGTACTGTACTCTATTTGCCAATTCTTTGCCCACTTAATCTATCAATATCTCTAAACTGTTCATATCACCCTCTCAACCTATCATTCCACCTATTTTGTCATCTGCAGATTTAGCTATTGTACATTCACTTCACGTAGTCATAGAGATGTATAGCACAGAAACAGACCCTTCGGTCCAACCTGTCCATGCTGACCAGATATCCCAACCTAATCTTGTCCCACCTGCCAGCACCCCGCCCATATCCCTCCAAAACCTTCCTATTCATATACCCATCCAAATGCCTTTTAAATGTTGCAATTGTACCAGCCTCCATCATTTCCTCTGGCAGCTCATTCTATAAATGTACCACCCTCTGCGTGAAAAAGTTGCCCCTTGGGTCCCTTGTTATAATCTTTCCCCTCTCACCCTAAACCTATGCCCTCTAGTTCTGGAGTCCCCCATTCTAGGGAAAAGACTTTGTCTATTTATCCTATCCATGCCCCTCATGATTTTATAAACCTCTATAACGTCACCCCTCAGCCTCCAACACTTCAGAGAAAACAGCCCTAGCCTATTTGACCTCTCCCTATAGCTCAAATCCTGCAACCCTGGCAGCATCTTCAAAAAAAACCTTTTTGGGGGGAAAAAAAACCCTTTATCCTATTCACTGTTCTGTCCATGAGCCAGTGCTCTCTCCATCCCAATATATTACAAACACTGTGCTCTATCTTATGACTTAAACTTTGATATACCTTGTCAAATGCCTTATGGAAGTCCATCATATATACTCGTTTGCCAATATCCACTCTGACTTGCTCAAAATTCTAATATATTATTTCCCTTTTTGTGAAACCATGCTGACTCTGCTTGATTAGATTAGATTATGATTTTCCAAATGTCCTGTATGACTTCCTTAATTGATTCTGGACCATTTTACAGCAATAGATGTTAGGATAATCTGCTTTTTGCCTCCCTTTTTGAATAGGACTGTCACATTAGCAGCTTTCCAATTCTCTTGAAGCCAATAACTTTTGCAAAATTACTATCCGTGCATACATTTCTCTTGTAGTTGCCTCTTTCAGGATGCAAGCCATCAGGCCAGGGGACTTAGCAGCCTTTGGGCCCTTTAGTTTGTATAATACTACTACTTTTGTGACAGTAATTAATCCTTTCCCCGTGTTATTTTAGTATTAATGGAATCTTTGGAGTAAAGACTGATACAAAATATCTGTTCAACTCCTTTTCTATTTTCTATTTTCTTCCCATAACTGTCACCCCAGACTTCTTTTCTAAGGGCCTATGTTCACTTCAACTCTTCTCAATGAGAAACTCATTGTCAGTTTTTGTGTTCCTCATTAATTTGTCCTTTGTAGTTTATTTTCTCCTTTTGCTGGATTCTGAATTTATCCCCATCTTTGGCCTGCTTTTTATATGTTTTAACTTTCAACTTAATGCTATCCTTCTTTTGGTTATCCCTCTCTTAGAATCTTTCCCCCTTTTAATGGGATGTACTGTTGCTAAGAATCTTGAGTTACCTCCTTAAATGTCTGCCACAGCATTTTTACCACCTTCCTGTTCATCTAGCCACTCAGTTCACTTCAGCTATTGCTTTCCTCCGTGTAATTCCCATCATTTAAGTAAAATTATTTCCATTTCACCCGCACTTGATCGTAATGTAAGAGTTAGTAGGATACTTCTTTTTAGTGGTGGTTTTATGCACATGTTGAACAAAATGTGTGGTTTTCCCACCAACTTGGAAAAAGTGAGGACTGCACTTGCTGGAGATCAGAGTCAAAAAGTGTGGCACTGGAAAAGTATGCCCGGTCAGGCAGCATCCGAGGAGCAGGAGAATCGACGCTTCAGGCAGAAGCCCTTGATGAAAGCCTGACCTGCTGTGCCTTTCTAGCACCACACTCTCGACTCTTCCCACAAACTGCAGCTTTGCTTTAGACACTAATATTAAGGATTGTAACAGCATTGGAATCAGACAAGAATGCAGGTGCAGCTACAATGGGTCAAATTGCCAGGCTCTATCATGTAACATTTCAAGATTATGCTAGAAGAATGCTTCTGAATTATCTCTCCTTTTTTATTATACTTTGCATTTAACAGTTAATAACCTTTTACAATTGCATTTTTTACATGATGTCCAATTTCATGGGTTTAAAAAATGATGGGACTCCATTCTGTAAACTGAAGCACCTTTTCCCTGTGCTTTCAGAAACCCTTCTTCTATGGGTCACCCATGTCAGGGCAGATGTATAGACTTGGAAAATGGGCATTTCTAATGTGCTTTAATCAGTTATTTGCTGTTTTGTTATCACAAAAAAAGCTTTTAGTCCAGGAGCTCCCAAGATTTATATGGTTAGTTATGCTCCAGGACTTTGAATTCCATGCCTGATCCCCAAGCTTGGGCACTAATGAGAATTAACTTAGTCTTACTCCAGTATGTATTCTATTTTCCTTCTGTGGTTTATTTATTTTTAAGTACTGTAGATGGTTATCCATCTATTGAATAATGCCAACAAGAACAAGGTGAATGTACATACCTGACCAGCTCAGGTATGACATAACTGGTGGGAAGAACTAGGTTTCTCTGTCTGCTGTTTTTTGCTTTTTTTTAACAAAGAGAAATTGATTAAAGCTGTAAAGAAGCCATACCTTAATACATCTAAAGGCAGTGATAACAATGAAGAAAATTTAGTCTTGGAAATTGAAGTACAAGAAAATGAATGTAGTGCACTACAAAGTCGCAGCCAAGTTAAGCAAGGATGAAGCCTTCTATAGTTGTGGTACCCTGATATAATTAAGATTTTACTTTGAGTTTGAATGCCAGGAAGAACCTTCACCAAAGTTTGACATGTGCGTTTAGCTATTCTCGGTTCCAGTCCAGAATTGAATTTGGATGAGTAAAATATAAAACTTACTACCAGTTTCTAAAATTGGCATTCTAATTGACTATCTCCTAGAGCTCTCAGTAGCACTTGCCTCTGAATATGCTGGTTCATGGGTTTGAGCTCCACTCCAGGACTTGAGCACGTAACTTGGCTGACATTTTGTTATTAAGTGTGTCTCACTTGTCAAGTGGATATAAATATAACTGAATGTGATGCAATGGTATCATGGCAGTAAACAAAATTAACACCAGGCTTAATTAATTTCATGGTTTTGAATGACAATATTTTGTTTCACAAAGCTTTACATATACTGATGTGTAATAATGGTTGTGTGTGAAAGTGTCCTCAGCTAGTTTGCTAGCAATCACCAGTATTTCCTCCAGTATTTGAAAATTTTTAAAACTGCTTAGCAAATTATTATTGCAAGCATTTTAAAAATAGTCCAAAGGTTGTAACTTCAGGTAACAGATGTGACACCTTTTTTAAACTGTTGCATGATAGACTTTGTTTATTTATTCTTAAATTAATACCAAAGACCAAGTTTATCTTTGTAGCCTTGGTCAAAAATTGATGTGATACCATTCTGGGTAAGCATCTTCTAATCTTCAGTTATTCATTGATCAAAATATCATTATAAATTGATTTGTTTATATGGGATAATTTAGAAAAATAGGCAAAATTCTGCTTTGAGCAGATGAAATTATTAAATAGGCATTGTAAACATTTCAGGAAAAATTCAGAAGCATTGAATATTTTCTTTATTTGCTATTGTGCTGCAACTGTAATCAAGTTGACCCTCTGTAATGCACATTTTGCAGAGAGCAATGAAAAAGCAAATGAAAAAAATAACTAATTTGAGCTTAGTAATTGGTGCACTTATATTGAAGGCTGTGCCAGATAAGTCTGCAATACACCGCCTGCCTTGTGGGATAACTCCCTGCTGGGCCAAGAATTTAAACCATCTGAAAGCTGTAGGGCAAGCTGGACTAATACTGTCTAGTTTAGCAAGGTAGGAAAATTGTATGACGAAGAGAAGCAAGAGGTGTGTTATTGCAGGAAAATTTTTACTTCTTCCAGTATCAATTTTGTCCTTACTTGATATTAGTAACTACCTTTAATTTGTGGAAGTCTGATAACTATTCAATCCTAAATTTCTTTACTTACTTTAATCTGCATGCCCTTCAAATCAGGTTAATATATTATTTAGCATTTCAATCTTAAAAACTGTTGCTTTATTTCCCCTTTTCACTTTCACTTTAAAAATTTCTTAATTTGAGTGTGGCTTCTTACAGGGTGAGGATGCAGGAGAGCTGTTTGGAATTTCTTGTCAATATAGTGTTTGGAGCCAGCTGCTCAGATTTGGTGGAGCAGACTGTTCTCTAATATCTGCAAATTCTTTTTTAAATAGAAGGGTAAAAGTACTCCATGTGTGCCAGGTATATTCCCTCACTTACTCAACCATGACTGAAATTAGGATAAATCTAATGAATTGCTTTTTACAATCTGGCTTAATTAGGCTTCTACACCAGTGTAGTGTGCCATTGGAATTTTAACTCCAGTTAATGTAGTAACTGAGTTCTTGCAAGTTTTGGAATTTTTTTTCCATTCGGAAGCTTTATCAGTTTTAAAATGGTCCAAGTCATTTGGCTATGAATTTATTGTTGGCTGAATTTTAGTTTTGTTTTAAAGTTAGCTTACTACTTAAATCCAATGATCGTGTGCTGCAAGTTGACTAGGTTTTAAAGTCATGTATCTCATTTTGAAGGGACTTGAATGCACACACCAAAAATATTTGTTATCTTTAATTACTGGAAAAGTGACACTGATGGATTGCTGTTGCAGAGAGTGACATAAACACAACTGACTGTTTCCTATGTTATAACTAGCTTGTGATTCTACAACAAAACAGAAGAGACAGAAAACAGCAATGGAGAGAAGGGCAAAACTTCTTCCAAGTGGACATTTCTGGAAGAGTAGTGGCAATGAATTAAATAATATAAAAACAAAGCGCTCTATTTACTAGAAATTTGAAATGAAAACAGCCACTTGCAGATTCCAGTATTTTGTTTTTATTTATGATTTTCAGTATCTGCAGTATTTTACATTTTTGTTAATATTTTAACATTTTATGAAACAGTTGTCCCTCCTGCACCATATTGACCAATGGTCAGTTGGAAAATATTATCCTGCATAAGGATCTGTTCTATGACCAAGCTCTAATTTCATTTACAGTTGCCCAGTGACCCACTTGTGCAAGAAATTTAGGTTGGACATGGTTAGCTCATTGCAGCTCTCTATAGAAGCATGCCTTGGAACTAAACAGCAATCCCTTGCATTTTGGTCCTTTTTGTTCTGATTTCAAAGATTAGGGATTTGGGCGTGTAAAATAATATACTCAAACTAAGTTTGTGCACTTAGAGGTTCACTTTGATATTATGCAAAACATTTAGTGATGTAAATTAGTACAAAGAAAAGATTTAGTATAATGCTAAAATCTAGTTTTTTTTAAAAAAAATCACCTATTTTTGGTTTAGTTTAATGGTTTAGCTCAAAAGGTCTGTTTCAATGCAAATAGTACTCATACCCCAGCGAAGACTGTTCGGAATATCTAGCAATGTTAAAAGCTAATAAGAAAATACTGCATATGGTAGTAATTTGATATTAAAAAGGGAAGTTACTGAAGATACTCCACATCAGGAAGTATTCATGGAGAGAGAGCCAAAGATGGTTATTTTAGGTTGGAGACCTTTCTCTTCTGAACCTAAAATGTTAATTCTGTTTCTTAGCACAAATGCTGCAAAAATATCTGATGGCTTCAACTATTTTCTGCCTTTATTTCTTTTGAAACTAGATAGCAGTAATTATTGAATGTGGCTGCCTTCAATATATTTTATGGCTTACCCATAGATAAGGTACAATCTGTATCTGTGACTAATACCCCATGATCACTGTACATTCATTATTCACATCCAGTGATTCAGTCCATTTTTTTTTGGTCTAATTATTTCTAAATCGCCATGGGACTTGATTGCTTTAAAAGGTGCTATTTAGATCCAAACTGTTAACCCTTTGTTTATTGTTCAAAGATATAATGGGGATGACAAAATTAAAGTCCTAAACTGATTGGGCTTAAACAACACCACCTTCAGCTGAATTTTCATTTATGCATGTTTTGAGGACTTTATTTAGTCCTCAATTGGAAAACTGAAACAGTGCATATCTGAATTATGTTCCAGCACCTTGCAATTGTATGCTTGCCTTTGGTTAACACCTGAAAACTGAACATTCCTTAAAAAAAGCTTCCATGCACAATCTAATTAAGCAAAGTAATTGATTATCCAAATTTCTTTTTTTCTTTTGAATTGGTCTGGTTACAAGCATTCTAGACAACTCTTGATCAGACTCTACTGACCCAAACTGCTGGTGGTTATGTGCCATCTAGCTGCAATCTAGAAATGACCAAAAATCTGGTGTGGTTTTTGAGACATGTACCTAAGCAGTATTCATAGTACTACCGTAGTCAATTTACATGCAAAGCAAAATGACTGGGATAAGGTTGGGGAGGGTTAAAATTGGGAGGTGATTGGCAGAGGAGAAAGATTTCATTTTGAGCCGATGTGGATTGCAGTTTTTGAGAGGGGGAGGAATTTTGATTTATTTACAATATTGTTTAAAAAATTTGGGAAGATGTACATTTAGTTTTTGGCTAAAGATTATTTAAACTTGGAGTTCTTTATTGTAAGGAGATCAAATGAAAATAAACACCTCCTTCGAACCTACCATATGATGTGTTGACTGGTATTTCTGAAATGAAGTTTTTCATTTTAATAAGTCATTACTTAATTCCATTTTACCTAATACTGAAAATGATTGTGCTAAGATTTGAAGACTTCTGTCACATTTGCATCAAATCAGTAAAAGTTTTGATACTTGTCATCTAATCTTACTACGACTTGTTTATTTTGCAAGTCATTGACTTCAGGGATGCTTATACTATGTAAGAATAGTTTTCCTTTTGTAAGTGTTACCTGTATCATTCAGTTCTAGATAAGCCTTTCTTGATGAAGTTCAAGAATTCTGTATAATGGAATGTGGAGGCTAAAAAATGCAGCATTTTTAGAGTGTACACTCTTGGTTTCCCACCTAATTATCTATCTTTTCATATTCCAATTATTGATGTCCTTTGTGCCAGCTCATTTATTTTCCAAGTATTTGCCTAACTGAGGGATGAGCAAAAATTACCCAAATTGTTACCCTTTCAATTGTTTTAAGCAAACATTCTGTCTTCTCTGTCCAGAGTTTCACCAGATGACCTTGAGTGTGATAGGGAACATTGTGAACAATCCATGGCATGCATACAGAATGCTTTTCAAAAGTTTGTGTTTTTAATAGGTTTGTTTTAAATCAGAATTATTTCAAATGTATGGTGTCCTTGAAATTGCTAGATATTTGAAATAGTCTAATGTATGAACAGATTAACAGTATCATGTGAACTGATTAGTGTTAAGCGTTGACATATCTTTGGTCCTTCAAAGCAGAAATAAATCCCCAAGTAAAGCTTCTGTTCTGTTTTAGTGATTTTTGAAGCAAGCACACAGATCTGTCGTGTTAATTTTGTGAAACTGGTTAAGGATTTATTCTTCACCAGTGAGCACTTTTAATGTGATGGGCTATTTCCATATCGAATTCTAGGAACAAGTGTAGTGTAATATTCTATGACACAGCTGTGATACTTGTACAGGAGTTTAAAATAACTCCCAACATCACAACTGTCAGTGATTTTAAAAAAAACCTCTCTGTAAAGTGCCTTGGATGTTTTACTGTATTAATGGTACTATATGGGAGCTGATCTGTGTAATGTGAACATTGGTAACAACTACTTGTGACGTTGGTGGCTTAATAGTTATACATTTGTTTACTTTCACAGACCAGTGGGAATGCCAAAAATGGAAAAAGTATACTTGCACAACCCCAGCACAGAAGATACAATCATTTTAGTATCAATATCAGCAACAACATCACACTTTCATGCGTCATTTTTTCAAAATAGGGTAAGAATTTTGTTTTTGGATGCATTTGTTGATATAGCTGCATGATGTTCCATTTGTATTGTAAAAGATCTGAGATTTTTATTCTTCACAGCATGTGACATTATCTGGAGCCATAACTGGAAAAATGCACAAGTTTATGAAAATCCTTTGCATCACTTAGACTGCAAATGAAAACCCTAATGCCTTGCCAGGAAGAGCATGGGGTGTGTGGTTTGGCTGCGCATATTTTAATTATCTTTTGCACTTGTACTTGGAACTTAATGACATGAAGTGGTTTCAGCATTTTGTAACAAAATAGACACCAATTTTGTAATTTAACAAAAACAATAAATTTCCACATTTTCTAGGTTTTCAGTGTTCCATTATGGAAGGATCATTACATCATAGATTTTGGTACCAGGAATTGGAAAGATAATTATGTGAAAACTCTTAGGATACTGGGACAATTTGAACAGAAGTGTATAGGTGATTTTTTTTTTAAAAGTTGAGTTCTGCAAGTGATGGTTGAAGAAAATATTTTGCACAAAGTGATCGAGGTTGATATCATTGCAATTGTATAGGAAAACTTGTATAAATCTGAAGCGATGTCAAAGCCATGAAGACTGGGCTTGAGTTGATTTGGCGAAGACTAGTCTGTTTGAGTAAAATGACGAGGAGAAAGTGAGGTCTGCAGATGCTGGAGATCAAAGTTGAAACTTTATTGCTGGAACAGCACAGCAGGTCAGGCAGCATCCAGGGGATGCTGAAGAAGGGCCTGTGCCCGAAACGTCGAATCTCCTGTTCCCTGGATGCTGCCTGACCTGCTGTGCTGTTCCAGCAATAAAGTTTCAACTGAGTAAAATGACCTCCTGAGCTCGAGTTGTTGTAGTAGTATGCTGTTAAAACTTTTTTTTTCTACAAGATTCTTTTTAGAATATCTTAAGTTCTCTAGATTCTAGAATGATTCCTGTGAATTGGAAGGTAGTTATTATCTCCTTACTATTTAAGAAGGGAATGAATGAGAAAATGGGGAACTATAGACCTGTTTGTCTTCAGTAGTAGGAGAAATGCAGAAATATGTTGTAAAGAATGTGATCAGTGGACAGTTGAATGACGATCTGATTGGGCAAAGTATGCGTGGATTGGTGAATGGGAAGTCTTTTTTTTTTGAAGGTGCTACTAACAAAATTGGCAAAAGAGAACCAAAGGACCTAGTATACTTTGGATTTTCAGAAGGCATACGTTGGCTGAGTGGGTTACTGCAGGATTGGAACTTGGGCTCGGCTGTTAACAACAAATATTATTGCAATATTGCCAATTTTGCAGATATAATAGAGCGAAGTAGGCAGTGCTTTGTGGGGAAAGTGTAAAGTGGGTTCAGGAGGATATGGACAGACATGGTGAATGAAGTGTAGTGTAGGAAAATGTGGAGTTATTCACTGATAGAACAAATGTGTAGAGTATTCAGTGGGAAGAGGTTGAAAAATGCAGATGCGCAAAAGGATCTTTGACAAGGTGTCCTTGTTAAAAAGTCAGTGAAGGTTAACTTGAGGATGCAGCAAGCTATTGGAAATGCTTTGGAATGTAGCCTTTATTGCAAAGGACTTGAGTACAGGAGTAAAGAAGTTTTGCTTCACTTGTATAAGAATTTGGTTCGATTGAACTGGGGTTACTGTAGAGTTTTAGTTGCTTTGTCTCAGGAAAGGTATTGATGCCATAGAGAGTGCAATGAAGGTTCACCAGTCTTGACCCTGGGATGGCAGGACTATCCTGTGAGGATTAGGTGATCTGGACATGTATTCTCCAGAGTTTCAGAGAATGAGATAAACTTGCTGAAACATACAAAATACTTAAAGGGATGGGCGGGCAGTTGAGGTAAAATAGTCCCACTGCCAGGGAATGTAGAAGCAAGGGACACAATTTTACAAAAAGTGGTGTTGTTGTTGTTTAGGTCTTGAGACAAGGAAAAATAATTTTGCCCAGAGGGTTCTGAACCGTTGGAATCATGTATACACCAAGCTGTGGAATTTCACTGTTGAGTATATTTAAGGTAGAGCTTAAATTTCTGATTAATGGTGTACATGATTAAGGGATGGCACAGCTAAAAGCCTTTTTGAAGTGATTGATTAGCTGTGGTTGTATTAACTGATGGAGCAGGGTTGATGGGCTGAATGGCCAACTCAGTGTCTGTATATTCCTAAAATTCTGAAATTTTATTATTGAAAACATTTGGATTATGGACAGCTAATTCATCTTTCACTTTTTGTAATCAAAATTACTAATTTTGTATAATCCAAAAGTTCATCTTTCTACATAATTCATGTGTAATATAATATTTTGAAGGAACGATGAATGTATACTTTATTTTACTATGCAAGTAATGAAGGATATCTGCTATTATCACTACTAATTGTTGAATTTATCGTTCATTTTAGATGTTGTCACTCTAAATTTGTTAATTGCGGTAGTTCTGTTATCTTTGAGAATTGAATATAGCATGTTTGTAAATATTGTTGTACAAGTGAAGAATACTGATCTAGTTTATTTGTGAATTGTGCCCTTCCTTATATTCATCATACCAGGATATACTCAATGCATTTAGTGCCATTGTAGCAATATCAGCTAAGTTATACTAAATAGAAATGAGAGACATAGTCAAATGCCCAAGACTGGAAACACTGATTTAATAGAAATGAGATCCGGGCAGCATAGTGGCTCACAGCGCCAGGGACCAGAGTTCGATTCCAGCCTCGGCGACTGACTGTATGGTGTTTGCACATTGTGTCTGCGTGGGTTTCCTCTGGGTGCTCCAGTTTCCTCCCACAATCCAAAGATGTGCAGGTTAGGTGAATTGGCCGTGGTAAATTGCCCAAACTGTGTGGATGTGTAGGTTAGGCGCATTAATCAGGGGTAAATGTAGAGTAATGGAGAATGGGTTTGGGTGGGATACTCTTTGGAGGATCGGTGTGGGCTTGTTGGACCAAAGAGCCTGTTTCCACACTGTAGGAATTTTCTTCTAGATCAAGCTGTTTTTGAGAACCTTTTTATTTGTATAGATATTGCAAGAGCTCAAACAGAGGTATTTACATCATTGGCCACACATGAGATGCTGGAAGACTGGAGGGTGGCTAATATTGTCATTATTTCAGATGCTTCAAGGAAATGCTAGAGAATTATAGACTGGTGATTTTTGATGTCCGGTCAGTTGTTGGAGGGCATTCTGAGAGACATGACCTCCACATCCTAGGAATGAATCTGGTTGGTGGCAGGGATCTACATCCATTTGGAAAGGCAAGAACTATTCAAGGAGAGTAAGCATAGTTTTGTGCGTGGGAAGCCATGTCTCTCAAACTTGTTTGTTTTTTGTTTGATGAGATGACCAAGAAGATAGATGAAGACATGGACTTGACTGCATGGACTTTAGCAAAGCCTTTAAGGTTCCGCATGGTTAACCGGTTAGTAAGATTATAGCATGTAACATCGAGAGAGGGCACCTAATTGGATGTAAAATTGGCTTAACAGTAGAAGACAGGGTGATGGTAAAGGGTTGTTCAGACTAGAGGCCTGTGTGCTGCAAGGTTTGGTACTGGGTCCACTATTCTTCTTATGTAAGCTATATGAATGAGCATATTGGAGGCATGGTTAGTAAGTTTGCAGACAACACCAAAATTGTTATAGTGGGCAATGAAGAAAAATTCAATAGGGCCTTCATTAAGAGGGCCCGTGTGTTGAGGAATGGCAGAGTTTAATTTAGATAAATCCAAGCTGTTGTATTTTAGTAAGATAATGCTCCCCAAGGCACTACCATTAACTGTGTAAGCCCTGCCTGCTTTGTCAAGCTGAAGATCTGGGGGTGCAAATATATTGTTTCTTGAAAGTGGAGTCGCAAGTAGATAGGGTGGTGAAAGTGGCATTTGGCATGCTTGCCTTTATTAGTCAGAGCACTGAGTACAGGCATTAGGATGTCATCATATTGCTGTATAAGACATTGGTAAGGCCTCATTTGGAGTACTGCATACAATACTGGTTGCCCTGGTGTAGGAAGGATGTTGCTAAACTTGAAATGGCGCAGAAACTATTTCCAAAGATGTTGCCGAAACTGAAGGGTTTGAGTTATATTGGCAGGCTGGGACTTTTGTTTTCCCCTGGAGCTTGGGAGGCTAAGGGATGACCTTTTTAAAGAAGTTTATAAAATCATAAAGGGCATAGATAAGGTGAATGGTCAAAGCCTTTCCTTCGGATCGGGAAGTCCAAAATTAAAGGGTGTATGTTTAAGGTCAGAGGGGAAAGATTTAACAGGGACCTGAGGGGCAACCTTTTCACACTGAGGATGGTGTGTATGTGGAACAAGCTGTCAGAGAAAGTTGTGGAGCAGAGTACAGTTTTGAATATTTTTTTGAGATGTTTGGATAGGTACGTGAATAGGAAATGTTTAGAGGGATGTGGGACTTGTTCACTTTAGGAAACCTGGTCAGAGTGGTCGTTGGCAAAGGGTCTGGTTCTGTGCTGTATTCTGTTCAGTCAAATATTCTAATCACTGTATCCAGTGCAAAGAAAAAGGAAGCTTATACCTGTTTGTTTTTGAGAATGTAGGCCAAGAGGAGGAAGTGGTATGGGGGAGCATGGATAATGAGATTTAAGAAGGCAGTACAAAAGGACTACATAGTATAATTAACTGGGGAAGAGCTCACTTTGGTATGGCAAAATACTGTCCAATTTACTTTTGTATGGTGACTTCCTCCTATGCTGTACATTTTCTGATGGTGTAACAAAGCTGTATGGAAATTATATTTTGGCTGATAAAGCTGAGACATGCAGGAGGCTGGAAGAACACAGCAAGCCAGGCAGCATCAGGAGGTAGAGAAGTCTGACAGTTTAGGTGTCACCTGTCAGGAGTGGGAGTGGGTATAGTGGGAGCTGCAGATAAAGGGGGAGGGTGGTGAAATGGGGATAGATGAAGGGGGACAGGTAAAGGGTACGACCTGGTTGGTCAATGGGAGAAATTAATCTGGTTCGTGGCAGGGATGAGAAGGGGCTATGAAGGGAGTCGGGGGAGGGAAGGGAGGTCGTTTTGAAATTGAAGAACTCTGTTGAGTCCTCCAGGCTGTTGGCTGCCCAGGTGGAAGATGAGGTGGTGTTCCTCCAACTTGAGGTGTAGTTTGTTGGGGAAATGGAGGTGGCTAAGGATGGCCTTGTTGGAAAGGAGGCAGTTAGGGGAATTAAAATGGGTGGTGACTGGCTCAGCTGCTTGGCAAACCATTTCGAGTTTACATTCTATCTCCCCAATGTAGAGAAGACCACAACAGGAGCACCTGATGGTTGGAAGACAGGCAGGTGAACACTGTCTCACCTGGAAGGACTGTTTAGGACCCTGGATGAAGGTGAGGGGTGTTGGTGTCCTGGCAGATTTTGCATTACTTGTCTTGACAGGTTGTACATGACAAGTGTGCAAAATAGATTTTTCTTCCAGGCCTTCACACAATCTTAAAATTCTTCTTTTCATTGACATTAACTAAATGGAGTCAATATTTAATGTTTACGTAGAATCGTAGAAGAATAGTAGAATCCTACCTGAAATGGCAAATTCTAATTATAGCTGTTTTGGAAGCCACCGTCACATCTACATTTGTCATTCTGTGAACAAATGGAATTGTTAATAGCTGCACATTGTAGAAACTAATTCCTTTTGATTTCCTTTTGCATAGATTATTCCACCTGGAGGAAACACATCTTTTGATGTAGTTTTTCTTGCCAGAGTAGTGGGAAATGTAGAAAATACTTTATTTATTAATACATCACTTCATGGGGTATTTACATACCAGGTAAGTGAGTCTTTTTAATGTTTGAGATTACTTAGTTTGATTGAAACATTGCCTGTTATTCTGCTCTCGCTCTCACTCTCCCCTTGCCCCCACAGAAAAGAAGTCTGCAAAACCTGAAGTCCCCCTTTTCAAATCCTTTCCTGCAATCTAGTTGCTTTCAGCTTTAACGAAATAGCAATGCTCATTAATGAGCATTTTTGGTTCTTAACTTTCTCGATCTCTGAACAGAGTCTTGGTCCTATGAGAGAAGGCGTTTTGTGTACCAACATTAGCATGGGAGGGATTAAAAGCTCAATTTATTTTAAAATCACTTTGTAACCGCAAAGTAATTTGACAATACAGGTATTCAGGTTTTTGGCCAAATGGTTTTGGCAAGTTTGACAAAGCTTGCATACCTTCACAAATCCAGAGTTCTTTATATTTCTTGGTCTTTGTTTGATATATATTATATATAAAAAGTTTTTAAATTATTTTTAATCTGTTTTCAGGTGTTTGGTGTTGGAATACCAAATCCTTATCGCTTGCGCCCATTTATAGGGGCAAGGGTTCCTGTAAATAGCAGTTTTTCACCTTTAATAAATATACACAACCCTCACAGTGAACCTTTACAGGTCGGTTACTCTTTTCTTTGTTTGACCTTTTCACTGAAATTGATTATTTTGTATTCCAGTAGTCAAGTCTAGATTTCTGTTCTTTAATCGTAACATTGTCTTCCGGGGAGGTCCGAACTCGAACAAAGAGCGTTTCTGATGAAAATGAAAGATAAAGGAAATGGGCAAAAGTGAGGACTGCAGATGCTGGAGATCAGTCGAGAGTTTGGTCTGGACTAAAAGTTTCACTAATAATAATGAAACTACCAGATTTTTATTTAAAGCCCATTTGCTTTACTCTTATGAGAGGAGGTGGTCAGGCAGCATCCGTGGAGGAAGAGAATCAACATTTTGGGCATAAGCCCTTCATCAGGAATGAGGCTTGTAAGCCGAGGGGGTGGGGATGGTCGGGGAAGGTAGCTGAGAGTGCGATTGGTAGATGAAGGTGGGGGAATGGTGATTGGTCAGAGACAATATAAGGGAAATGGTTTGACCACCTGTTTCCACAGCAGGAACATCATCCTGGTGCATTTATTTTCCAGTGTAACAATAACTGTTTTGTTATCAAGGATGATTGTGCACAATAATACCAATTTGACATTTCTTTAGATTTTAAGGATTTTGGACTGGGACTTGAAGCCACAACCTCTGATTCAAATGGAGAATGCTACCAAATGACAAAATTTAAAAGGAACACCTTCACTGGAACTGAGTAAATCAAGTGGTTTAGTGTTGTTGTGTGAAGTCAAATAATGGCATTCTGCTTGATGGTGTTGAATATGGAAGATATAGGATTTGCATCATTTTGCAAATCATTTAAATTAACAGTATTGGTAAGCAAAATGAAACAGTTCCAAGGCTTTTATTTCACACACCTAGATCTGTGCTAAGCTAATCCTTCAAATCATATCTTCCTCTCTTCCATCATTCAGCATGTTTAGTATCAAACATATTACTCTGTTGCAAGACTGGGGCTTAATTTGTAATATGGTGCTAGTTTATGGTCATATTCTGCTGGAAGAGATCAAATATCTGGGTTCACTCAATTATTTTTGACGTGAATTGAAAATTAATGCATTGAGAGACCAGCCAATGAAAGTTTTGAAATCCTGCAATGCCAATTCGAGGAATTGAACTGAATTTTTAAAAAGTTTTTGACGTGTAGCTGTGCTCATGGGTTAGGAAAGGAAAACAGCAGTAACAAGTGACATGCAAAACTGAAATTGTAAAGCCTGAGCTTCCAGCTGAGAATAAGAAGTTGAGGCGTTTACTGAGTAACTAGAGGAGCTCCTGTTTCGTGGGATGTGGCAGCAATGGCAGCACTGCAAAATGAATGAGTCAACTTGTACGTCTGCCAACAATTTGGAAAAGCTCTAAAAGTGGCTTTGTTTTGCCAGGAATTTAGTCATGTAATGCAGAAGAGAACCCTTGAGGTCAGAAAGTGGTTTTTCCACGGTGGAAGAAATGGCTTGAATAGCTTTATAGGATTGCTTACTCTGAAAGAATAAAACAAAAGTTTCATGACTCATTTAATTAAATATAGAAAGGAGAGAAGTAAATGAGTTTCTTTCTTCCAGGAGGAAGATTTGGAATGTTGGCAGTGATTTTGAAGTTGAACTTGTCTAAGTAATGGGAATGTTAAAATAAATGTGATCTGGAGCAAGTGATGTTCCGTCATGTGGCAGGAATGTGTAACTGAAAATGAGTGTGACCGGTAGCCTACTCTTCTCTTTCAGCAAACTAAATTAAATGGCCAAATTAGCTACCATATAGAGGTATCGTATCTAAAAAAAAACAGCAATTGAGACAAGCTATCAAGAAACTACTTAGTGAGACGGATTTGAAATAACATCTAGAGTAGCTCCCCTGTAGCTGCCAATTGTTCATCTTTGAAAGAAATAGATCTAGTCAGGTTTCTTTCCCAGTTTTCGTGCTTGCAAATCCTCGGTTTGCTTTCTTTTTGTCTCTGAAACATTAAGCAATTGTGAGCAATAAGGGCATTAATAGGGATGGTAGTATAATTGTGTAATGTTACTGGACCAGTAATCCAGAGGCTTGGACTAATGATTTCGTACCCCAGAGACTCGGTCAAATTCCTCCAAGGGCTTGAGAGATTGAACATCAATTACTTAATAAATCTGGACTGAAACTCTCCCTAATAATAATAAAACTGCCAGATTTTCAGTACAGCCCATTTGTTTTACTCTTCTCTTTTGAAGGAGTGAAGTGTGTTATCCTTACCCATTCTGGCTTCAGTCATTTCAGATTGACATGATGTGATTCACGTTCAACTGTCCTGAGTTGGCTGAGCAGACCACTCAGTTGTAGTCAACTCCCAGCACTTCATGTTAATGGGTATAAGCAATAAATACCAGCCCTTACAATGGTTCCCACATCCTAAGAATAGTTTAGCCAGGAATGTGTCAAGTTCTAGAGCACTGATGCCAGGATGTTGTCTAGACCCATTGCCATTGCTGAATCTTGTGTCTCCAAACATTTCTTGATAGCATATGGAGTGAATTGAATTGGCTGAAGACTGGCATCTCTGATGCAGGGGACCACTGGAGGTGGGCAAGATAAAACTGCCACTTGACAATTCTGGTTGAAGATTGTTGCAAGTGCTTCAGCCCTATCTTTTGCATAAATTCAAGGCTATGAAACCAAGTGCTGGAAATTGGACTAGTGTAGAAAAGTCAGCACAGAGTTGATAGGCCAGAGGTCTTTTCTGTGCTGTATGACTCTTGTTATGGACCAGGCCAGACCCCCTCAAAATATTTCAAGGAAGTAGCCCAGACTCTAACTTTGCTCGTTGTTTTAAGCAGGTGTAATGTGGATAATCCCCAGGAGAATTGTAGCTGGTCAAACCCCTTAGTTTTAGACAAAACAGAATTTATTTACAAGATTACCGAATGAAACAAACAAAAGAGAACAGAATACCGAATAACAACCTATCTGAAAACCCAACAGAATGTACCAGCTTAATGATGCTGTTCCCAATACTTGCAACAATCCCCATAAACATCCCTTGGCACAAAAGGAAAAACCAAACACACTCTTGCCGGAGAGAAGTCTGAGAGAGGACCAGCATGGACATGCTTCTTCGGTCCGGCAGCTTCACAACTCTGACTGCTTTCAACAGCCAGACCGTTTTTGTTTTTTAAAAAAAATCAAACCAGTGAAAAGTGGAGCTGGTACAATTGGCCATTCCTCTATCATTGTACAGATGTTTTTTTAAAATCTTAAGTCTTTTTCCTGAGGCAGTACCTGTTAGCCACAATCAAATTGGCCCTAAAATCCATCCAAGCCCAGACTTTTTGGAACCTGTGTTTTTACAACCACCTGACAAAAAAAACCAAGGACAGTTATAACCTTGTTTTAAGGAGCAATGTCATCACCCTGACTACTAAATGCACCCCCCAAACATGGAATCTCAGATCAGCTAACAGGTACTGCCTCAGGAAAAAGACTTTCAAGATTTTAAAAAAACATCTGTACAATGATAGAGGAATGGCCAATTGTACCAGCTCCACTTTTCACTGGTTTGATTTTTTTTAAAAAACAAAAACGGTCTGGCTGTTGAAAGCAGTCAGAGTTGTGAAGCTGCCGGACTGAAGAAGCATGTCCATGCTGGTCCTCTCTCAGACTTCTCTCCTGCAAGAGTGTGTTTGGTTTTTCCTCTGAGCAATATTGGGCTATAACTGTTGAAATAAATTATTTGATCTACTTTAAATATATTTTGTTACTTCATTTGAGACTTATAGCTTTTGGATAAAATTAATTGAAATTGATTACTTTTTCCTCGTTCACTTTCTTGTTACCAGTTTTAGTGAAGCTACTTCTGGACTTGGTTATAACTAGTCTGATTTTTGATTTGTTTTAAATTTGTATCTCCTATTTGAAATAGGACTCTTTGGGTTGATGCAACAGACAAAGTTTTGACATCCACAAATTGTGATATGGTTGTAATAAACTGGCACACAGTCAATATTGGGATATTGTGTAGGTCTCAATTGATCTGGCTATCTTAAACTTTGCGCATCGTATTTATTCACGTGCCAAGCCAGCTAAAGTTTTGTTTAATATGTCAAATTTTGATAAAGAACTGTAGCAGATCTGAGATTCCATGTTTGGGGGGTGCATTTAGTAGTCAGCACTGACCACTAATCATCATTGACCTGATTGTAAGGACCAATTGGAAAGCAAATAATTATATAAATATATATATAATATATACACACACAATATAGTTTTCTATTATAGAGATTATGTAATTCAGATTTTTAATCATTTGAGCTTATCTGATTTTCTTCCATTTGCAAATGTGCTATTTTAAGAAACTTCAGGAGCAATTGTAAATACAAATCAAACTGATTTCAGTTGAATTTAAGGATCAATCATAATTTTATTGGTTTTGCTAACCTTTTCAATTTTCCTGGAATTGATGTCTAGTAGTACAGCAAACTTTGTTTTAACCAGCACCTTATCAACTGTCACTTTTTTTGATAAACCAGCAATAATCACTTACCTCAAATATTGCAATCTACTGCAGTATGAGTATTTTCTGTAAATAGTGATGTCTACCCACTACACTACGTTTGTGTTATTACATTTACTTTAGGTATTGATGTGTTTAAGATGTCCAGTGCCACCTCTACTGTAATATGTACACTTCAAGATATCACTCTCTTTCCATCTCCTCCTGTACAGTAAACACTGAAGTGAAATACCGCCCCTACCCCCACCCATTTCATGTGGCTCCACACACAGCCTTGTTGATCTTTTTAAGGGGTCCTATTCTCTCCCTAGTTATTCTTTTCATGGTTTACTGTTAGTTTGTGCAACTTTTTTCAAGTTCATGTAATTGTAGGATTGTGGTTACAACATTTACATTGTGGATTAACCAAAGCAAACCTGATATGAATAGATTGTCGTATATGTTGTTAGCATTAGGCCAACTGTATTAGAATCTGCTTGACACTCTCATGTATTTCTGGAAAATGTTACTTGTCATCTTTTTGGGTGAGTGCAGTGGGAGACAGACTGTTGTACTGTTGAGGAGTGGGAACTCCATGGTTCCCTTTACTTCTATGGCTTTTAAAAAAAAAAATGGTTGGGGTAAGTATGTACTTGCTGAAGGTAATCCGAAACACTAGAAGTAAAACACTATCAAAGTTATGAATCACTTATCATCCCATAGATGAACATGCTTCTGCTTGTGTACAGAATGCAAAATTGTATTAGCCTGTTATTTGCTTCCCTTATTTGGGAGCCAGTTGATTATCTATCTTTCTTTGGAAAGAATGAGAACCACTGGAATCTGTTGCTAAATTATATTTCAGCAAGAGTTGCCACATTCAGAACGTGAAGGAAAAGTTCAGATACTGGTACTCTAAAGTGAAAACAGCATACTGTGGCTCCACTTCAGTTTCAAATCTCACACTATTCCCCATCTTAAAATGGCCAGCATCTGTTTGGGATTTCATTTCTGTTGCCAAAAGGAGAGCTCTAAATATTTGCTTTACTCTGTGCAGTAAAATCATAAATCCTAACATAGGGTTAACTGGAACATACCAAATGGCATTGGCCATTTGGTCAAACCAGTCCATTTTGCTTCACCTGAGCCTCCTTTCTTTTGCCCTTTACCCAAATCTGCCACGTTAATTACCTATTCCCTTCTCCTTCCAATGCTTGTCAAGTTTCTGCTGAAATGTACCAGTGGATTTTGCTTTCAACCATTTCCTGTAGTAGCAAGTTCTACTTGCCTCTCTCTTTTAGTAAAGTTTCAGCACATAAATTTAAGTGCCTAGAAAGGCCTAGTATTTGCATACATTTGAGTTGTGTGCAACACAGAGTAGGATTAGAAGACAGTGAGGTTGCTCTGTTTAACTTCCCTTCCATTCCATCCACAATATCTCCCCTGTTTCTCACCAATTTGTCTAGACTCTGGTGTGACGCACATGACATTTTCCATTATCAGTTGTTAAAGGCCAACTTTTTTCTTCCATAGGGACTTTGGAAAAATGCTTCATGAAGCATTGTTTTTTATTTTGTCAGGTAGTTGAAATGTATTCAAGTGGAGGAGATCTGCACTTAGAGCTTCCAACAGGTCAACCAGAAGGCCCTAGAAAATTATGGGTGAGTACCACAAGTTCATCACTGCCCTGAAACTAATCCGTAGATAAATGTGGAGCATATAAAATTATTTTACTTCCTATCTTTAGAATGCTGTTTTGATTTAAGGCTATTTGGAGGAATTAGGGTTCTTGCTATTGGGTGTAACAATGACTCCACCCAAATGTGTTTATTGTTTGAGTTCAATCCCTTCATAAATTTGCCTTGCAGCAGAATCTTTCACCCAGGTATCTCTCCAAAATTAAGAACCCTTTTACTTGCATCTTTCTGCAATGCCTTGGGACTTTTTACTTTCATTAAGGATACAATTCACAAATTATTTTATGCTGGTAAGGACGGATTGCTCTCAATCTGCATTCAGGCTAGGGACTTAAGGTTTGTCTCCATTTACTTCAGTGTTTTGGATACTGCTAATTGATGGTAGAGAAACATGACCCAGAGATTACTGTTCTTAGTTGAATTTGGATTGTTTCTTTTTAAAGTACATTTTAAACTACATATTCCCTAAGCAAAGGACAAAGAAGAGAGTGGCTCTAAAGGAAGAGTGCTAAATTGGAGTAAGGCCACCAATACTAAAATCTAGCAGGAGCTGGAGAATGTAGATTGGGAGCAGTTGTTTGAAAGGAAATCCACATTTGATTTGTGGGACGCTTTAAGAGATTGATTTAGAGTTTAGGTAAGGTATGTTCTTGTGAAAATGAGGGATAGAAATGGCAAGATTAGAGAACCATGTTTTGACAGATGAATATTGAGACTAGCTGAGAGGAAAAATTACGTGTACGTAAGGTCCAGGCGACTGAAGACACATGAAGCTCCCAGAGAATATCGGGAATGTAGGACCTATCGGAAATGTAGGACCAATCCGAAACAAGGAATTAAGAGGGCTAAAAGGGGTCATGAGAGATTCTTAGCGAGCAGGGTTAAGGAAAACCCCCAAAGCCTTTCCTTCATATGTAAGAAACAAGAGGGTAACTAAGGAAAGGGTTGGCCCACCCGAGGACAAAAAAGGTGTGTGGAATCCGAACATGGGTGAGCTGCTTTAATGTGTACTTTGCATCGGTATTCACCGAAGAGAGGGACATGGTATAGGTTGCAAAATCACAAGTAACTTTTTTCCCCCCAGAGTGCAGGGCTCAGTTACTAGGGGTCATGAGTTCAAAGTGAGAAGGGAAACCTTTAGGGGAGATACACTTGGAAAGTTCTTCATGCAGAGGGTTGTGGGTGCCTGGAATGTAGTGGAGGTGGTAGGGAGGGGAACAATAGCGTCCTTTAAGATTTATCTATACAAATACATGAATGGGGCACAGGAATGCTGATCCTTAGAAAATAGGTGGCAAATTTAGCTAGAGGATATGGATCAGCGCAGGCTTGGAGGGCTGAAGGGCCTGCTCCTGTGCTGTAATGTTCTTTATTCTTTGCAAACTAGGCATCTGCCTCGGAACACTTCAACCCCAGGGCACCTCCTCGGAACACTTCAACCCCAGGGCATCAATGTGGACTTCAACGGTTTCCTCATTTCCCCTTCCCCCATCTCACCCTAGTTCTAAATTCCAGCTCAGCACTGTCCCCATAACTTGTCCGGACTTGTCCTACCTGCCTATCGATGCTGCCTGAACTGCTGTGCTCTTCCAGCACCACTAATCCAGAATCTGGTTTCCAGCATCTGCATTTGTTTTTACCCCATCAGTCACTGACAAAAGGTCTCCGTTTTGATGTTGATATGTAGATGGTAGGTCATATCTGTGGATTTGAAGTTAATTTAGTAACTAGCAAATATGGCGTATAGACGCTAGTTAGGATTGCCAATAACATCAACTTGGTGAGTTTGGCTGATTCATTTTGAAATGTTGTTTGGGAGGCCCTGTGCTTCTCCAGCAGTTATAGTATAGTGAAAATTACAAGACTGCCTTTTCTGAAGAAAATTTGAAACTTCTGTATGAAACAATTCTGGCAGTGTTGAAATGGAATTGATAATGAATTCCAACACATTATTTTGGGTATTGAGTTTTCACGTTGACTAGTGAAGTTGATGGAAATTCGCAAGTCGTGTAGTTTGTTATCATACACTCTCTAGTCTTTTTAGAACACCAGTCGAGAAGTTGTGATTACTGTGGAAAATGGTAGATGCAACTAATTATACAGGCAACAAGAAAGGGGTATCTATACTCATGGTTTGTCAGTGAGTTGCAGTATTTAATTAGGTCAGGAAGTATGAGCACCACTCAAAAGCAGAACCTGAGTTTGTGCCATTTGTGGGCAATGCTGATGCATGGTCTTAATTTAAGACCTAGTTGAACTTGGTTGTTTGTGCAGCCTAATGCTGGTGCTGTTACAATATGCAAATTCAGTATAATTTTAAGCAGGAACACTTTTAATTTAAAATTTTCTCAATATTTAAGTGGATTTATATAATGTCTATATTGTTCTGAACAATAAGATTTTAGTTTAATGGGGTGCAGTTTACTACATCTTCCTAGTAACTGTCCACCATCTACAAGGCAACATTCAGGAATGATCTGATGCTCCCCACTTAGTTGGATAGGTGAAACTCCAACTACACTGTAGAATCTAAACCTCATCTAGGACAAGGCGAATGCTTAATTGGCACCATACTCACTCCCTTCACTCACTCACTCCCTTCACTCACTCACTCCCTTCACTCACTCCCTTCTCACTCATGGTGGCAACAGCAGGTACCATTTACAAAATGCAGTGGAGCAACTCATCACTGCTCCTTTGACAGCACTTCAAAACTCTGACACTTAAGACAAAAGCAGCAGATGGATTAGAGCATGTTCCCTTTAAGTCGAAAACTGTATTGCTGAGTGTGGTGATACTGGAAGAGCATAGTAGGTCAGGCAGCATCCGAGGAGCAGGAGAATCGATGTATCGGGCATAAATCCTTCATCAGGAATGAGGCTTGTGGGGTGGGAGGGAAGGTAGCTGAGAGTGCAATAGGTGATAGGTTGGAGAGGAGGGTGGAGTGGTTAGGTGGGGAAAGGTGATGGGCAGGTCAGGAGGGCAGTGCCAAGTTGGACGCTTGGGACTGGCATAATGAGGTGAGGGGAAATGAGGAAACTGTTGACATCCACATTGCTCCTGTGTGGTTGCAGGGTCCCAAGGTGAAATGAGGCATTCCTCTTCCTCCTCACGTCAGGTGGTAACGGTTTGGCAGTGAAGGAAGCCCAGGACCTGCATGTCCTTGACGGAGTGGAAGGGGGAGTTGAAGCGTACAGCCACAGGGTGATGGGGATGGTTGGTGCGGTGTCCCAGAAATGTGTGCTGAACATTCGGGACACCACCTACACCCTTCACCTCTAAGATTTACATTTCCCTAGCACCCAGTGCTTCATCTTCACCATGGACATCCAGTCCTTGTATGAATCCATCCGCCACAACAAAGGCCTCCAAGCCCTCAGTTTCTTCTATGCGCCATCCCCATCAGTACCCTTCCACTGACGCCATCATCCACCTAGCTGAACTGAACAGAACCTCACCCTTAACTTCTCTTTCCAATCCTCCCACCATCTCCAAAGCAAAGGGGTAGCCATGGGCACCTGCAGGGAACCCAGCTATGCCTGCTCCTTTGTTGGGTATGTGGAACAGTCCATCTTCCACAGTTACAACAGCACCAACCCCCCAACTGTTCCTCTGCTACATCGATGACTATATCGGTGCTAGCTCATGCTCCCAGAAGGAGGTTGAACAGTTCATCAACTTCAACACCTTTCACCCTGACCTCAAATTCACCTGGACCATCTTGGACACCACTTTCCCCTTCCCTGGACCTCTCCATCTCCAGTGACTGACTAACCACGGACATTATAAGCCCACCAACTCCCACAGCTACCTAGATTATACCTCCTCCCACCCTATCTCATGTTAAAAACACCAGCCCGTATTCCCAATGCTTCCACCGAATCTATTCCCAGGATGACCAGTTCCACCTTTTAGAAAATTCCCAGTGGCCGCCGCCTTCCTCCTACATGGTCGACGTTGCCCTGCAACGCATCTCCTCCACTTCTCACGCCATCGCCCTTGAACCCCACCCCTCCCAACACAAGGATAGAACCCCCCGGTCCTCACCTTTCATCCACCAACCTCCACATGCATTACGTCATCCTCCCCCACCTACAAACGGACCAACCATGAGATATATTCTTTCCCACTTCTATCAGCATTCCGGAGAGACCATTCCCTCCTCTACTCCCTCGTCAGGTCCGTGCCCCTCCACCAATGTCATCTACTGTGTATCCATTGCACCCGATGTGGTCTCCTCTACATCAGGGAGACAGGACGCCTACTTGCGTCTGGGGGACACTCACTAACCAACCCCACCGACCCGAGGCTGTACGCTTCAAGTCCCCCTCCCACTCCAACTTGACACCACCCTCCTGACCTGTCCATTACCTTTCCCACCTATCCGCTCCACCCTCCTCTGACCTTTCACCTTCTCCCTCATCTTAATCTACCTATCACATTCTCAGCTACCTTGTCACCCCAATCTCACCACCCTCCCATTTATCTCTCAGCACCCCTGATGAAGTGCTTAAGCCCGAAATGTCAATTCTCCTCCTCTGAAGCTGCCTGACCTGCTGTGCTTTTCCAGAACCACACTCTCTACTTTAATCTCAGCATCTGCAGTCCTCACTTTCTCCTAGGTGAAACCGTATTGCCTTACTTCACTGTTTTGATCTAAATCCTAAAAGTCCCTTCTTTACACAGTGCTATTAGATGTACCTATGCTCCAAGCACTGCAGTAGTTCACAAGGGTTTAACTAATGGGATCATTGGATCAATCAAATTTGGGAAATGTGGTACGCTGAAGTATAGAGACCAGGCAAGCGAGCTAATGTGGGAAATGGTAAGGAGACCATAATTTTTTGTTACCCATTCATGGGATGAAGGTGTTGCTGACTAGGCCAGCATTTATTATCTAGAGGGCATTTGAGAGTCAACCATATTCTTTTGTGGGTCCGGAGTCACATGCAGGCCAAACCTACATGGTAAGGATGGCAGATTCCATCCCGAAAGGACATTAGTGACATTTTGGTGAACCAGATGGGTTTTTTTGATAATCTGCAATTGATTCATGGTCATTATTAAACTATTATTCACAGCTAATGTTCTGGGGAAGTGGGTTCAAATCCCACCACAGCAAAAATTCTGAGTCTCTGGATTAACAGTCCAGATAACGCCCCTGGGCCATTGCCTGCCCTGTTCACTTCTGAATAGATCAGTTGATAAGGCTAGAGATTACAAAAGAATAAAAGGATAAAACTAAAGGTTGTCTGAATGGCTATAGTGTTTGAAACAAAACCAATGAACTGATGGGATCTGATGGTCGTTGCAGAGACATGGCTTCAGGATGAAACCAATTGGAATCTGAAAATTGAAGAATGTGTCCCTTTTGGAAGGGCAGAAAATGTGATTGGCAATTCAATTTATTAATGGTTATAGTACATTACTGAGGGAAGACTGATGTACATGAAACCAGGATATAGAATCAGTTTTGGTAGAGATGAGCAATAATAAAGCCAAGAAATCACTTGCCGTAGGGTTTGGAGGCCCTTTTGACAATAACCATATGGAAAGTTTTTTTATAAAGGACAAAATGGTGTGGCATCAAGGAGCTCTTTTATATCTTAAAGACTGGAGTCACTGAGTGTCAGGAAAAACTCCCTACTGATTGGGGTCATGCTTGGTGCAAAAGAAGTCATGACGGTTAGAGGTCAGTCATCTCCATTCCAGGGCATCTTTGCTGAAGTTCCTCCTGGGTATTTTTACAGTCTTTTCAGAGTTATTACACACCTCGAGTTGGTGGGAGTTGAACCCAGGCCCTCTGGGTGAGACATAGGAACATTATAGCTGCATTACAAGAAACTACCTAGTTCCTCTGTGTTCTCGGCCCAAACATCTTCAGCTGCTTCATCATTGACTTTCCCTCCATTATAAGATCCGAAGTGGGATGTTTGCTGATTGTACCATGTTCAACACTATAATTTGCAGTTCCTCACATACTGAAGCAGTCCATGTTCCAGAATCATCAAAACCTGTATAATATCCAGATTTCAGCTGAAAAATGCCAAGTAATATTTTCATCAAATTAAATACCAGGCAAAGACATTCTTCAGTAATCTAACTTCTACTCCTTTACGTTCAATGATGATTTCATCACTGAATCCCGTACTGTCAACATCATGGAAGTTATCATTAACCAGAAGCTGTTTTGATTAGCCATCTAAATGAGTGACTAGAAGAGCAGGTCATAGGCTAGGAATCCTGCAGCAAGTAGTTCACCACCTGATTCCCAGAGCACGTCTAAGAGCTACATAGCACAAGTCAGGAGTACTGTCTGTTTGCCTGGATAGCTGCAGCTTAAACAGCAGTCTAAGCTTGACACCATCCAGGATTAAGTAACCCACTTGATAGGCACAAACAGCCACTTCCTCTACTGACATTCAATAGCAACTGTATGCACTATCTACAAGGTGCATTGCAAAAATTCACCAAGGCTCCTCGGACAGCACCTTCCAAGTCTGCAACTGCTACCATCTAGAAAAACGAGCAGCAGATACATGGGACCACGAGCTGCAATTTCCCTCAAAGCCATTCTCAATCCTGACTTAGAAATATATCATTGTTCCATAGGTCAAAATCCTGGAATTCTTTTCCCTAACAGCTTTTGTGGCTCTACCTATAGTGCATGTGGTTCAAGAGGCAGCTCAGCATCTGCTCCAGAGTCAACTAGGGGCTAGCAGTAAATGCGTGCCCAACCAGCAAAACCCTCATCACGTGAAGAAATTTTAAAAACTTGTCAGGAAAGTAGTTAGTGACAATAATTTGGGATTTTGATCTGTGTACACATTGCAAAATTGAAGTAGGCAAAGGTAGTCTTGTTAAAGAATTAAGAGGTCGCTGTCAGCATAGACAGCACACTTTGGAAGCAACTGTAGAGCAGGCTATGCTGTGCCTAGTATTGTGCAATGTGGTCAGTAGTTAATTAATCATCCTGTTGTGTTGAAGGCACCCTAAGTAGCAGCGACTGTAGTGTGACTGAATTTTACATCCGTTGTGACAGAATAATGGGTCCAAGACTTGAAGGTTCTGCTAGACTGAAGAATAGTGTCTGTAGCTCCTTTTCCTCAGTGAGGGAGACGGAAAGCAGGAGACTACAGGCTAGCTAGCTTAACATCTGTCATAAGGAAGAATTTAAATTCAATCATTTAAGGACTTCTTTAGCAGAGTCCTCAAATGTTTAAGTTAATTCAGCAGAATTAACATGGCTTTGTGAAAGGGAAGTCATGTTTAGCTAATTTATTGGAGTTTACTGAGAAGGTAACCTGTGCTGTGGATAAAAGGCAACCACTGGAGATTTGAGTACAGAAATGCTAAATTATGTGCTACAGATGCTAAATTTGCTGATGACCAATATAGGAAAGGAAGACTATCCAAGCTTGTCATTTGTGCTGCCACCCCTCCCCACACTCATTCTGTTTGTTTCTCCCTCTTTCTCTCCTGCCCCCTCTCATCTTGTGCCTTTAACTCCATCTTTAAATAAAGTGCCCAACGCTTTGCATGCTACTCTAAACGCAGTATTACAAGTGTCCTGTGTAACTGAAGATTAACGTAGAGATGTACAGCACGGAAACAGACCCTTTGATCCAAACCGTCCATGCCGACCAGATCTCCCAACCCAATCTAGTCCCACCTGCCAGCACCAGGCCCATATCTGTCCAAACCTTTCCTATTCATATACCCATCCAAATGCCTCTTAAATGTTGCAATTATACCAACCTCCACCACTTCCTTTGACAGCTCATTCCATACATGTACCACCCTCTATGTGGAAAAGATGCCTCTTAGGTCTCTTTTCTATCTTCCCCTCTCACCCTATACCTATGCCCTCTAGTCTGGACTCCCCGACCCCGGGAAAAAGACTTTGTCTATTTATCCAACCATGTCTCTCATAATTTTGTAAGCCTCTAAAATCACCCCTCAGCCTCCGATGCTCCAGGGAAAACAGCCCCAGCCTGTTCAGACTCTCCCTATCGCCATATAGCTCATTCTCCAACCCTGGCAACATCCTTGTAAATCTTTTCTGAACCCTTTCACGTTTCACAACATCTTTCCGATAGGAAGGAGACCAGAATTGCATGCAATATTCCAACAGTGGCCTAACCAATGTCCTGTACAGCTGCAACATGACCTCCCAACTCCTGTACTCAATACTCTGACCAATAACTACACCTCCAATTTTGGTGTCATCTGCAAACTTACTAACTGTACCTCTTATGTTCACATCCAAATCATTTATGTAAATGACAAAATGTAGAGGACCCAGCACTCCACTGGTCACAGGCCTCCAGTCTGAAAAACAACCCTCCACCACCACCTTCTCTCTCATACCTTTTTGGGCCAGTTCTGTATCCAAATGGCTAGTTCTCTCTGTATTCCATGAGATCTAACCTTGCTAATCAGTCTCCCTTGGGGAACCTTGTTGAACGCCTTACTGAAGTCCATATAGATCACATCTCCTGCTCTGCCCTCATCAATCTTCTTTGTTACTACTTTAAAAATCTCAATCAAGTTTGTGAGACATGATTTCCCACGCACAAAGCCATGTTGACTATCCCTAATCAGTCCTTGCCTTTCCAAATACATGTACATCCTGTCCCTCAGGATTCCCTCCAATAACTTGCCCACCACTGATGTCATGCTCACTAGTCTATAGTTCCCTGGCTTGTCCTTACAACCCTTCTTTAGCAGTGGCACCACGTTAGCCAACCTCCAGTCTTCCGGCACCTCACCTGTGACCATCTCAGCAAATATCTCAGCAAGAGGCCCAGCAATCACTTATCTAGCTTCCCACAGAGTTCTCTGATACATGATCATGTCCCGGGGGTTTATCCACCTTTCTGCGTTTCAAGACATCCAGCACTTCCTCCTCTGTAATATGGACATTTTGCAAAGTATCGCCATCTATTTTCCTACAGTCTATATCTTCCATATCCTTTTCCACCGTAAATACTGATGCAAAATACTCATTTAGTGTCTCCTCCCCCCCCCCCCCATTTTCTGTGGCTCCACACAAAAGCCGCCTTGCTGTTCTTTGAGGGGCCGTATTCTTTCCCTAGTTGCTGTTTTGTCCTTAATATTTGTATCTCATGTCCACTTTTTGCCCTCCTGATTTCCCTCTTAATTGTACTCCTACTGCCTTTATACTCTTCTAAGGATTCACTCGATCTATCCTGTCTATACCTTACAAACGCTTCCTTTTTTTTCTTAACCAACCCATAAATTTCTTTAGTCATCCAATATTCCTTATGCCTACCAGCCTTTCCTTTCACCCAAACAGGAATATACTTACTATGGATTCTTGTTATCTCATTCCTGAAGGCTTCCCATTTTCCAGCTGTCCCCAATCAGCTTTCGAAAGTTCTTGTCTAATACTGTCAAAATTGGCCTTTCTCCAATTTAGAACTTCAACTTTTAGATCTGGTCTATACTTTTCCATACTTAAAATACTTCACTATTTTAAATTTAATGGAATTATGGTCGCTGGCCCCAAAGTGCTTCCCCACTGACACCTCAGTCACCTTATTTCCCAAGAGTAGGTCAAGTTTTGCACCTTCTCTAGTAGGTACATCCATGTACTGAATCAGAAAATTGTCTTGTACGCACTTAAGAAATTCCTCTCCATCTAAACCTTTAACACTATCGCAGTCCCAGTCTGTTTGGAAAGTTAAAATCCCCTACCATAACCACCCAATTATTCTTACAGATAACTGAGATCTCCTTACAAATTTTTCTCAATTTTCCTCTGACTATTAGGTCGTCTATAATATAATCCCAATAAGGTGATCATCCTTTTCTTATTTCTCAGTTCCACCCAAATAACTTCCCTGTCTCTATTTTTGTATTCTGTTCCACTTGCAGTAAAAGATTATAATGTTATCGCTCTCAATTACTTGCTAAACTTGCAAAAGATTAATATGCAATTCTTTCATGGTCATAGTTGTAAATCTCCTCTGTTCCCTTGGTATCTGATCTCTACAATCTTTCACCACTTAAAAATAAAAAGAAAGCCTATTATTTACTGCAAAAATAGACCGCTTCATTTTCCCATGTGAGTTTACCACATTATTCCCATTCACTTATTACTTTTAGCAGCCCTCTCACATGCTCCTCAACTTACTTTGCCTGTCCATTTTTTACGTTGTTAACAAGTTTGGCAGCCATACTTTACATCACTTTATCTAAGTCATTGATACATTAGATGGGTCATATGTTTGCTTAGCCTGGTGAGATGGTGGCTGTTTTAGGATAATGCTTGCTTTGCTGCTATGATTTTTTTTTTCCGTTGTGTTGAGACTATCTTATTTTGTTTTCTTTGGAACTGAGTTGCAGTTAAAAATTGAATTTTGAACAGTTTCTTAGAAAAGAGAACAAAATAGTATTTGCTGTTGGCCCAGAAAGTTGATGCAAGCTAATTGCTGCTCTAAGACTACTGTAGACACTCCAGCACTGAGATGTTGTTTTACTTGGGGACTGGCACCTGTTTAGATGTTGAGTTGGTCAATTGAGAGTGAACCAGCGCTGGTCAACCAACCACTGAGAATGTTGAAGAAATAGGAGAGAAAACATGAACTGGCCTTGATTTTAAGTTTTAGACAGGAAGCCTTTTTACCTCAGAAGCTACTCGACTGGAAATTCTGTTTTGGGTTTGCACTCTCCAATTATCAACTTATTGAAAGTTCTGAGAAAGAATCCAGTAGTAAGAAATAAGTAAAGCCTTCCAGAGTTTTGCAAAAGTTGTTTCCATTAACTGCTGCCTTCAGAATTCAAGCAAAATGCAAATATTCAAGTCTGTAATACAATCCATTATTAAAAGATTTCATACAGGCCTGGTATTTGCTGTTAATTTGATTATCAAACTGGCCATTATTTTTTGTTATCCTTTAAAAGTCCATCATGGTGTAAGTGGGGATTTATAGATGAAGATAATTGGGCTTAGATTGTAGATATTAGAATTTTTTGTTCATTTTGTGTTCTGTTAATGTTACATTATTCTTTCTTTATTTTTTTTTGAGTTACAAACTTTGTGCCCAAAATCTCCTCTTTGTGAAGTCTGGTTCAGAACAGATGAGCAATTTCAAGCATCATTGTTGCAAATCCAGTGACAGGGAGGCTGGTTTGACTTGCTAACCTTGTGTCAGAACAATTGATTTTAATGTGCATAAGATCGTGTGTTTTTGTAACTAGGAGATCCCACCCTATGAAACAAAAGCTGTGATGCGAGCCAGTTTTTCTTCAAGAGAAGCAGATAATCATACAGCCTTTATCAGAATAAAAACAAATGCATCAGACAATACAGAATTTCTCATTTTACCTGTTGAAGTGGAAGTTACAACAGGTGAGTCAGAAATTCATGTTTTCTCTCATTCACTTTTTCTCATGACTTTCCTGATTTTTAAAGTAAGAAAATATTCTTATTACAGCACCCGGAATTTATTCCTCGACAGAAATGCTAGATTTTGGTACATTACGGACTCAAGGTGAGCTTCTAATTTTTTTTAAATTTAAAAAGTAAAAACATTGATTTTAATTCATCTTCTTCATATTCTTGCTCCAAATGCTCTGGCTCCATCTGTGTTTGTGGAGCCACTTCTTTCATTCAGTTTCCACTATGTGCTTTTTCTTCCTTCTTTGTCTATCATTCTTCTTAACTTCATCTCGTTGGACTATTCCTCAAAGTGAAGTATAAGTAAAATGCTGGAGATTCTGATAGTCTGAAATAAATATAAAGTTCTTGAGAAATGCAGTGGGTCTGGCAGCATTGATTTGCTCTACTTTGTTTTTAATTCCTGTAATGTTAATCCCGCCACTCAACACTGCCAAGAATAGACCTTTTGTAATTGAGTTTAGACCAGATCAACTTTCACTGTAACTGTTGTTTTGGTGTTTTAGGTCTTTCGGTCTTTCAGCATAAATGTCAACTGGCTTAATCTTGTTTCAAGTGTTTGGTGTTACAATATTGTATCTGTTTTAATAATCTGGTACTCTCACTTAACTATGTGTGTAATTAAAATTTAACTTTTTTTTTCTTTAGCAAGTTCTTCATCTGAATAAAAAGTGTGCAAAAATGATCTGATTTCTAGTTTACCAATTTGTTCTTGGACAGCATAACTAATTGCAAGTGTATGAATAGTTTTTAAAACTCGTGCCTTCCAGTAAACTTTTATTCCAGTGTAGTCTCTAATGGAAGGAAAAAATACATTTTAATTGTAGTTTTGATTCTCAGCAATCAGCTGATGCATGTGGATAGCAAAATACTTAATCTTGTCATTTCTCTACAGATCTTCCAAAAGTTTTAAATCTTCATTTATTAAATTCAGGAACAAAAGATGTACCAATAACAGTAAGCTCTTACTTTCTGACTTCAGACTATGAAATTATTACCTTTCATATTTTTGCTTGATAGTTAATGTACATGTTTTCTCTTTATAGAGTATTAAACCAACTCCACCAAATGAAGCTGTTACAGTAGACTTTAAGCCAATTACACTGAGGGCATCAGAAACCAAATATACCAAAGTTGCAAGTATTATATTTGATGGTGAGTGTTTCCCTAAAGTAAGTATTAATTAATTTTGAACCAGATAAGGTCATTGAAATGTTTGTTTTGTCATTTTAGACATTGTATCTTTCTCTGGAAATCTAATATGCTCTGTTCTTCCATACCATTCAAACGCTTGCATGCAGTAGCTTAGAAAGCAAACTGCTATAGATGGACTATAAGAAATATTAGAATTTATATTACCATGTGTAAATAAATGCCTTTTTTGTTTGTATTAGCTGTCTTCCTATTTGTTGCACTGACTCTATATGGGTGTGTTGTCACAACTGTATAGCTGTTAATAAAAACAGCAGCCTGATTTTGTTTTTTCCCCAGTGATCTGTTATCTTTTGGCAGGTGACTCATGATCATAAAATAGAGCAGAATTGATTCGGCCCATCGGGTTTTCCAATGCCATTCAATCATTGCTGATATGTTACTCGATCCATTCTCCTGCTTTCTCCTCTTAATCTTTGATCCCCTTTATTAAACAAGAGCCTATCTATCTCGTAATATATACGCTCAGTGGTTTGAGTGAGTGCATTCTTGGAGACTATTCTTATGCGTGTCGTGTTGGACTTGCAAATGGTTTTCTAATCTACTCCAGTTCCTTCCTCCCTTTTTTTTTAAATTGTCTGTACCTATGCTATCTTTTGGTTTAATCATTTGATGCAATAACCAAAGAAGAACTTGTCCAATTTTGCAAGGTTGCGTGCATATTTTCTTGAAATGAGTGACATTCTTCATGTGTTGTTGAAGAATAACAGTATTGCAACATCATTTACTTTTTTTATAATTTTTATATCTCCTCCAGCTTTGATCAAACCTTTCTGAATCCCCTGACATAAAATGGAGGTATAGAACTTTGAAAGGGTAAATGCTGAAAGGATTCTTACGAAGACTAGAACTAAGCAGCTCAGCTTAAAAATAAGGGGTCTTTCATTTTAAATGGGAAGTATTTTTTCTGAGGATCATGAGTCTGTAGGCCTCTCTGGCCCACAGAAAAAAGTGGAGGCAGGCTTGTTCAATATTTGTGTAAGACGGGGGGTTTTGGATTCTTCAGTGTATCAAGAGTCAAAAGGGTATTAGAAGTAAGCAGGAGAGTAAAGTTAATGCTACAGTCAGATCAAATATAATCTCATGAACAGGCCACTCAGCCATTTGATATGACACCCAGCATGCTTTGTGTTGGCTGAAAGGCATTCTTTAAATGAACATTTCAAAAGAGGTAGCGTGATCTTAATGGTGAGCCATACAAGTCAGCTTCATGATGGCATTGGAATTTTGGCCAATAACCACGTCCCATTTGCCACTGATTTAAGTCTATCAGAAATGTTTGGTCTGCTGTTCCATGCACGTAGCCACATAAGTTGCTGCTTCCTCTTACTCAAAAAGACCCCTTTTGAAACTTTTAAATAAGGTTTACAATTGAATTTTAGTTCTTGTTGGTTTTGACTTGGTTCAACAGCTTTTTGTATCCTAATGAATTGAATTTTGCATGTGGGATTTTGGCCTTAAGTCTGCAATTCTCACTAATTTTCTGGAATTGTTTGCTTTAAATTTGCAATTATCTTCCTCACTGGGCTACATTATTTTCATTCAGGTCCTTCACTGCTGTTTTTGCTCAAATCAAGCTTGAAGCCAAATGTTATAATTAACATCTCCCAAAATATGAAATGTTGTTCACTACTTCATGTAGTGCACAGAAGACCTTGACACGAGTCCTGAGACCAAGGGGAAATGGTGTACTTACGGCATTTAAAATTGCTGAAATGCCTTCCCTTTGGAAATAGTGACGGCTTTATTTTGTAGTTGTGTTTTGCCATCACCAAATTTAAGCATTATACAAAACGATTGTTGTGATACTCCCATGAAACAGTTGCATTTTGTGTGACCTCAGGCATGCCTAATTTTGTTTGGTTTTTTTTGTTTACCACCTCAATGATATTGAGCAAGAGCAGCCTCTATGCCTTTAATTGTAATCCATAAATAATTTATTGTCACTGACCATAGTAGCTACTGGTTTTTGTTTTTTATTTCAGCTTCAAAAGCAAAAAATACATTGCAGTTTTCTGGGAAAATAACAGTGAAAGCAAAAGAGAAAAATTATTCAAAACTTGAAATTCCATACCAAGCTGAAGTGTTAGAAGGGTGAGTTTTTGGTGAATTTTAATTCAGGAGAATTTTCTCTTGTAAATGTTAATTTTACCTTAAAGTAACAAATCAAATTGTTCAAAAGCAAAATATTGCAGATTCTAGAAATCTGAAACAAAAACAAAGTGCTGGAGAAACTCAGGTTTTGCAGCATCTTTTGGAGAGTAAAACAGTCAGCATTTTCAACTCTGATATAATAACTCCTCAGGAATTATCATATTGGACTTGAAACATTAACTTGGTTTCTCTGTCCGCATTTGCTTCCGGTCCATAGATGTTGCCAAACCACCTAAGTTTCTCCAGCAATCAAAAATTGATGGCTGATTCGCTCAGGTAGGCAGTTTGTTTGTTTCCTTTATTTGGTTACCTTTTATAATATTGCTGTCTTGTCTTTGCTCAACTGCTGAAATCTTCATCTATGCTTTGCCTCCCAAATTATACTATTACAATAGTCGGCTGACCAGCCTCTCACTTCCACTCTACACAAACTTGAACTCATACACAACTAATTTGCCTGTACCCTAACACCCTTGTTAAATCTTGTTCACCCAACTACAAGGTTCAATATCACCTTGCCTAGATTCCTCCGTGCTTTCATCTGATTTCTGTCTCTTGCCATTCGCAGTTGTACAACCTTCCATGAAAATTTTGCTTCTCGTTTTCCTTTGTTTTCTCTCTATCCCCCACATCTTCCACCCTGTAATTGGTAACTCTGCATTTAGCTAATTAGACCAGAAACTCGAGGATTTCCTCCCAAAACTCCTAAACCTCTTCCTGCCCTTAAGATATATCCTAATACCCAACTCCAACCAAGCTTTTCAAGTCAGCCATTCTGATATCTCCTTCAGCTCAGTGTCAATTTCTGTCTTTTAAATTTCCTGTAAAGTGCCACGGGCATTTAACTATATTAAATACACTATATATGAATACTGCTATTTGGACTTAATTTAAAACTAATTAGTGCTTTTATTTTTAAAAAGGAAACAACTGACTAATCTTTTATATGAAATAGATGATATTTGATTCCAAATGCAAATTGTTTTTTTTTCCTGCTAGCCACCCCGTACCAGTCTTTTACCACTTCTGTGTCTGAAAATCGAATTTGTAAAACTATGTTGGAAACGGGCATCTTGTGTTCTATGAACTTTGAAATGTTTGAGGTTTTGCTGTATATGCTTAAACCAATTATTTAATCCAATTTTAGTGAAGTAATGGGATCAGTTCTGACTTCAGCATGCTTACAACGATCCTTTATCAAGAAGGGTCTAGGGGAGACATTTTTAAGGTGAGAAGAGGGATTTAAAAAAAGACATGAGGCAAAGTCTTTACGCAGGGTGGTTTGTATGTGAAATGAACTTCCTGAAGAAGTGGTGGATGTGGATACTATTACAACTTTTAAAAGACATTTGGATGGATATGTGAACAGGAAAGGTTTGGAGGTATATGGGCCAGGAGCAGGCAGGTGACCCTTTGGGATTACTTTCGGCAAGGACTGGTTGGACTGAAGGGTCTGTTTTGTGCTGTATAACTCTGACTCTAAGTAAATCCTTGTAGATTTAAAGTAAGGTTTTATTAATTCTTTCCCTTGCTGAATGTGCTTGCTGTCTATGCTGCTTAAGACTCTGACTGTCTGTCTGAAAGATCAGGAAAGTGTTTGATTAAGCACCATGAGTTGTCATTCTCGTGATCAGAATTCTATAGTTGGTATCAGCACTAGGTAAGGGTTTTCTGCTCCAGTTTAATATCCAGTAACTCCTAATTTGAGTCCTTTCCTAGTCTTGAGTGTATTGTCAGACTCCCTTACCTGAGATCAGGGTGATTGAGGGAGTCTTGACTTTTTGTTTTGTTTTCCTTGCAAAGTCTCAATCTACGAATCCAGAATTGTAGTCAGAAAAGCAAATTTGTAGTGCTTTTTACAAATAATCTGCTCTTGTCTAAAGACTGCTACAATAAATGACACAGCAGCATGTTTACCTTTGTCTTATATATCACTTCACTCCAAGATTTGGGCACCAAGTCTATGTAGCACTTCAATGTAATACTGAGATGGGTACTACATTTTTTTTTTTGAGTTCTCTATGCCTAAATGAATGTTTCTCCCTGTTCAAAGGGGAAGAGTCCTTGGACATTGTCTTAGTGTCAATGTGAACATTTATTCCCTAACCAGCTCACTGCCAAAAAGAAAATAATTCGGTCATTTATCTTTTTGAGAATTGGAATTATTTGTTTGCAAATCGCTTCTGTGCGTGTTGCAGTTGGATTTAAAAAAAAAGTGAAATGCTTTTTTAGGTATTTGCACCATTCTGTTCCATTAAAGCCTTTAAAAAGTTTTTTCCTCGCCTAAAAACGTTTTTTTTGTTAAAAGCTTCTCTGGTTGGTTGGAGTCTGACATCTTCATTATCACTTATACTGTCAATAACTATTATTTTGTTGATGCATAGTTAAAGGAAATTGTAATCTCCATTCCACTCTTCCTTTTGTCAACCCCCCACCCTTACCGGACTGCCCCCCCCCCCCACCTCATTCCCAAACCAATATTGGGCATAAAAATGAAACAATATTGAATGCTGATCACTTTCTTTTGACCTAATCTGTGACTAAGCTACGGGATAACAGTTGAAGATGTGGTTAATTATGAGTGCCTGCTGGCATACAACTTTAAAGGCAATATTGCAAGAAAATGTCCATGTTGTAGGGAGAAATAAAAATGTAGCATTTCTTGTGATTTTTGCAGGTATTTGGGCTACGATCACGCAGCAACACTTTTTCATATCAGGGACAGTCCTACAGACCCAGTGGAGAGGCCAATATATCTAACAAATACATTCAATTTTCCAATCATTATACACAATGTTTCTTTGCTAGAAGATGCAAAGGCAATGTTTAAGGTAAGTATAATCACCATACTGTTTGTTGCAAAATGGCAAATCTGGTTTCTGAACAATTGCATGTTGAATTCAAGGATATTTAACTACAATTTTTCTTTTCTTTAGATTAAAAACTTCAGTGAGCCAGTTTCTGTTCCTCCCCACAAAGCACTCTATATATTTTCTCTCCATTTTGAGGCTACCACTTCTTCCATTCATATAGACAGCAACATTCTGCTTGTCACAAATGCATCAAAGTTCCACCTCCCTGTGCGAGCCTATACAGGGTTTTTAGATGTAAGTAACAAAAATGTTTCTGGTGCTTTTGCTTTCTATGTAATTGAACCACATTAGAAAACTAAGTTCCAGGATGAGTTTTGGAAGGTACAGACGAAATTTTTTATTTGTTATATCTGAAACTTCATTCGAGAACAGAGGTTCTGGCTGTATTGGGGAAGATGTTCTGAATTAATGTGGAGTGTTTTCTGCTGTTGTAATCATTGATATCTGTTCCTTTGTATTTTTGTCTCCTGTATTTTTTTAAAAGTTTCTTTTTCAAACTTTTTTGATATGCTTGATTGCTGTGGACATACTTTAAATGAGGCACATGTATTGTATGCTATGTTGTCAGGAAAACGGTTTCTATCATGTTATATAGAGTCATGTCAGTTGTATATTCATTGACTGTGCACTTTTGAAATGGCTGTCTTCCATCCACAATTGTGGACTTAATTCAGGATATCTCCTGTACAAGTATTTACTGTGCTGCATTAGGGACACAGCTGATAATACTTAACATTCATTGATGGGTTGTGGGTGTCAGTGGCGTTAATTGCCCTGGAGAATGTGGTGATGTTGAGTTGCTCCCTTGAGCCACTGCAGTCCTTGGTACGTGGTTATACCTGCAGTGCTATTAGAGGAGGGAGTTTGAGGATTTGGACACAGTGACCGTGATGGAGTCACTGTATAGTTCCATGTCAGAATAGTGTATGACGTGGAGGGGAACTTGCCAGTGGTGGTATTCCCATGCATCATCTGCCCTTGTCCTTCTAAGTTGTGATTATAGGTTTGGAAGGTTCTGTTGGAGCAGTCTTGGTGAATTGCTGCAGTACTTGCTTTAAATAGAGGAACAGTGTGTATTTTGTCAACGATGAAAGGAGTGAATATTGAAGGTGGGTAGATGAGGTTCCAAACTGGTGGGCTATTCTGTTCTGGTTGCTTGAGTGTTGATCAAGCTGCAACTTTATTGCTGGAACAGCACAGCAGGTCAGGCAGCATCCAGGGAACAGGAGATTCGACGTTTCGGGCACAGGCCCTTCTTCAGGAATGACTCTCATTCCTGAAGAAGGGCCTGTGCCTGAAACGTCGAATCTCCTGTCTCATTCCTGAAGAAGGGCCTGTGCCCGAAACGTCGAATCTCCTGTTCCCTGGATGCTGCCTGACCTGCTGTGCTGTTCCAGCAATAAAGTTTCAACTTTGATCTCCAGCATCTGCAGACCTCACTTTCTCCTCGTTGATCAAGCTGCACCCATCCAGAATATACGATCTCGCTCCTGTCTTGTAGATTGTAAGCAGGCATTAGAAGGTCAGGAGTGACATTCCTTCTAAGCAGTGCAGCCACTCTGAAGTATTGCACGTGCTGCATGCGTCATTCTAATTTCTGGTTTCAGCAGTCTATGCTTGGAGCTCTGCATGCTTGGGGCAGGGGGGCCAGGGACATTTGGGGAATATTGGAAGGGATTACTTGCGACAGAATTCCTAGCCTTTGCTCACTTGTCTGGCTTTTACATGGCTGGTCAAATTCAGTTTCTAGTCATTGATAACTGCCAGGGTGTAGAGAGATTTTTTTCAGAATTTGCTTTGGATTTGAGTTTATCATTGTATAAATGGGGCTTTAGCTTTCATCAGTCCTTAGTTTCGTAAAGTATCTTTTCAGAAACCAGTTTTGAAGAAGAGCATAATTGTTCTTCTCTTTAGTCTGTTTCATTTTGTGACTCCGACATTCTTTGTAAACAGCTATTTTACATTAATTTTGCAGTACTTTGTACTTCCTCCAAGTTTAGAAGAACGCATCATAGACTTTGGTGTGTTGAGTGCTGCAGAAGATGGCAATGTTATTTTTGTTATTATGAATAGCAACCCAATTGAGGTAAGATGCCATTTTTAGATCATAAGCGATTGTTTGAGAACTTGTGCACTGTGCTTCATACTATTACTGATTTTGATGTCTTGATCTCTTCAGCTGGCAGTGAAAGGCTGGTATGTTGTGGGAGACGGCCTCAGTATTGAATTGCTGATTGTAGAGAGAGGCAACAGGAGTGCAATTTCCAGTGTTTCTGATTTAGAAAAATTGTCACCAACAGAGCAATCTTCTGTGAGTCAATATTTCTGATCCTGTACACACACTTCTTTCAGCATTAACCGTTTATTTCAAAACTATTTTCTGTGCATGGCATGCTTACAGTCAGATTTTGTATTAACTGGATTCTAACAAATGGTCAGTCACAACCAAACCCTTGACTATTTTAAGACTTGCACATGAGCATTTTTTGTTTGTAACTGTGTAAGCTTTTAAATGAACTTAAGATTTTTTACATGTATTAAAAAAAAATCTGCATGCTATTTCATTACCTATTATTGCAAGTGCTATTGTTAAAGCATGTATTTCAATTCCAGCAAATGTCGTCTACTTCTGGCAACTGGGACTACATCCAAGTTAAAATAATCATGGAATCCATTGAGTCTGGAAGCAGGCCATTTGTCCACTTAGTCCACACCTGACCCTTTAAAAAGCATCTTGTCCAACTCTTTCTCCCCTTCTCTCTCTTCTCCCTTTTCTCCCCCCCCCTCAAATAAATAAACATTTCCTGCGGCTGATCCATCTGACCTGCACATCCCTGGACACTGGGCAATTTAGCGTGGTCAATTCTCCTAGATTGTGGGAGGAAGTCAGAGGAAATACACGCAGACATGGGGACAATGTGCAAACTGCATACAGACAGTACCCAAAGGGTGGAACCAAATCCAGGTCCCGGGCACTGAGGCAGCTGTGCTAACCACTGAGCCACTGTGTTGCCCTGTTAAGTTTTTGCATTGCCAAAATCTTTAGCACATGACTTCAAAATGCCACAATCTCTAATAATCTTAGAACTAATAACAGTTTTTTTGAACAAAAGTTTATTTTTAATGACCCAATGCTTCGTCTCTAGTCAATTCCAGTAGGGCCATAAATATTCCTAGGTTGAAAGGGACATTTGGGGCTGGGGGTTAGCAATTTTAATTAGAGGATGTTGAATTTAAAATATATTGGTATATTTTCTCATTTTTGGTAAAAGGAGTGCAAAAACAGGTTTTTTTGATTTATTGAATTATTTATTGTCATGTGTTCAGTGTAAAATAGTGAAAAATTTACACCTTCACTGTGTGTGTTGTTGCCATTCTCATTAACTTAATAACTTAAATTAAAATTGTTAATATAATCATGCAAATATGTTAACTGGTAAGAGTTCAAGATTTCACATGTTTTAGTACATAATCTATTAATGTTTACTTATTGTAAGATTCCTAAAACTTGGGTTTGTTGTCCATATGGTTGTGCATGCTGCTTAAAATGTATCTTGAGAAAGCTGTGTTCATTGTTAAACTCAATGTTGCATGCAGTTTGGACATGTTTAGACATGTTTTCATCATAATTGTTTAACTCTGAGGGACTGCTGAGATGCAATACATTTCCTTGAGTCCATTACGTAATTATGCATGCTCGTTAATTGATTGATAAATGCTTTGTTTTTCTAAGGTATTAGGATTAATTTGGTTTTGAATAGATTACCAAATAATAGGCAATAAAATTTTAAAGGTTTATACCTATATCATAAAACCAGTATAGAAACCTTTAAAGTTTGTAATATTCTTGTTCTGCTCTGCCAATTAGCTGGCTTAAATGTTTATTTGCTATAGAATCCCTAAAGCATGGACACAATAGGCCATTAGGCCCAATAAGTGCACACCAACCCTCTGAAGAGTATCCCAGTCAGATCCATTCCACTACCCCTCTTACTCTACATTTTCCCTGACTAATGCACCTAGCCCACACATCCCTGAACACTATTAGCAATTTAGCATGGCCAATTTGCCTAATCCCCACGTCGTTAGCCTGTGAGGAAACCAGAGCATGCTGAGGAAACCCACGCAGATACTGGGAGAATGTGCAAACTCTACACAGGCAGTTGCCAGAGGCTGGAATTAAATCTGGGTACCTGGTGCTGTGAGGAGCAGTGTTAACCACTGAGCCACCATATAGTGTTGTTTGTAATAGACTTAGAGCTAACAAATTCATTTTTACACAAGTAGGTGCATTTTTAGACACTGTTACAGAGGTAAAGCTATGTGTAATTTGGTATGTCACTTTATTTCAATAAATTCTTCAATGTTGTGGTTCTGTTCGCCGAGCTGGGAACCACAACACCCAAGCTACAAATCTTCTCCCAAACTTTGAAATTCTTCAATAATCAACCTTCATAATTGATTAGAAATTGACTACTCCAAGGTAGGTAGGTCACTGTTGATGTCAAAAGTAAGAAATAGATTTTTTTTGAAGTGCATGTATCACACTAATCAATAGTGATGTGGGGTAGAGCTCAGCTTTTGAAGGCCCTTTGCTACATTGGATTACATTGGTATTTAAATTCTTGACAGAGCAGTCAAGATTATTTGCAGATATTATCCCCTTTCTAAATCATCTCATTCAGCCTCATCTTCAAGAACCCATCCTTGGCCTAGTTTATCTAGTTGGCCCAGTCAGGATTAGAATTGTGAGAAATGACTATCTTTTGAGAGCCTCACTGGTTTTGAGGTGATATCAAGTCCATAAATATTTACTGATGAATAATGTATTTTTGCATTCTTCACAGGTGATACTAGCATCTGGTTATTATGCAGCATTTAGGATGAAGTTGACTGCAAAAGAACTTGAAGGACCATATGATGGAGCTGTGCAGATCACAACAGATTATGAGGTAGTTTTTGAATCTATATAATAAAGGCATAATTTTAATGTTTACATGATTTAAAAAAAAAACTTTGCACCAGTATAATCTTAAAGTACAAGTTGTGACTATAATAGATGGAATAATTAACATCCGATATCAGAATTGGCAGGTTAATCTGTTAAACAAAATCAAAAGATTTCTTTGATTGTTCATTTACTTGGTGAACAATTGATCTGCCCCACATTGTCATCTGTTGGGGCACTATTTGATTGAGTGTCTAACACCAAACCATAGTATGGTGTTTAGAAAAGTCATACAGGAAAGTGCATGTTTAAAATAATGCACACATTATTCAAACACCTGGAAAACAACACATTACAGCTAGCATGCGATAACACAGGAGGTGCTTGCTATTATTTCTTCTCCGTACCAAAACTGGTTCCCAAATTTACTGACTATGCAAAGTTAGATAGGAAAGTAAATTGTAAAGAGGGCAGGAGGTCACAACAACCTATTGATAGATTAAGTAAATGCACAAAGATGTAGCAAATGGAGTATAATGTAAGAATGTGATATTGTACAACTTGGCAGCAAGAGTAATTAAGCATATTATCTAAATGATTGATAGATTGTGGGGACCTGGGTGTCATCATGCAGACATTGCAAAAGGTTAAAATGCAGTACAGCAAGTAAGTTGAAAAACTAGTAAGATATTTATCACAAGGAAAATTGAATACAAAAGTAAGTTAGGCTTCTGTTGTGAGCTACTGTGTCTGGACTGCTGTACACATTTATTCATATTTTAAACACAAATGATTTGAGGAGTTGAGGCAAACTTTGTTGGACTAATTCCTGCAATGGGTAAGTTATCCAGTGAGGAATGATGGACAATTTACACTACTTTTTATCTGCTGGAGTTTAAAATAGGAAGAGGTGACTTGGTTGAATCATACATGATGGAAGAGTCTTGTTAGTGCAGATATCAGGAAGATGCTTCCTCCTTTTAGCAGAATCTAGTACTAGAGGTCACTGTTTTAAAAATCAAAGGCTGTCTATTTAAAACAGAATAGGTGAGGTTTTTTTCTCAGGACCAAGTGTCTTTGGAATTCACTTCCTGAAAAGGTGATCAAAGCAGAGTCCTTGCATATGTTTAAGGTAGTGATAGTTTCATCCTTGTTGATCAAGGATTTGAAAGGTTGTCAGCAGGGTGAAAGCATGGTTTCGACATTTCACCCATGATCTTGAATGGTAGAGCAGACTTGAGGGGTTGAATGGCCTACTCCTGATTTGTATGATCATATGTATTTACATCCACATTTAAACCAGAGCTATAATGCTGTCAGGAGCGGGATAGCATGATGGAACCTCAACTTCTACTAGTGTGGCTGGATTAATTTGTCCTGCTTTTCTGTACAGGACGTAACTGGGTAATTTGAATATATTGCTGGCTAGATGCCAATGTTATAGCTGTACAGGAAGACCTTAGCCAAGGGAGCAGCAAGTTCTGGACCAAGTATCATCATACTATGGCCAGAATGTTGTCAGGGTCCTACACCTTTGCGTTAACCGGTGCTTCTATCTGTTTTCCTGATATCCCTGAATTGAATTGGCTGATGACTGACTTCTGTGATGTTGGGAAATCAGGAGGCCAAGACAGATCACTCTGCACTTCTGGCTGAAGTTTGTTGCAAATGTTTCTGCCTTCTCTTTTGCACAAATGTGCTGGGCTTCCCATCAATGGTGAGGATATTTGTGGAGCAGCTATCTCCTCTGGGTTGTTCAATTGTCCACCACCATTCATAACTGAATGTGACTGGACTGCACAGCTTAGATTTGATTGCTTTGCAGAATAACTTAGCACTGTCCATTACTTGCTGCTTATAACATTTGGCACACAGGTAACCCTGTGCAACTTCCCAAGTTGCCACTTCATTTGGATTTTACCTAATATGCTCCCGGAAAGCTGGCATGCTCTCCTGTACTGTTCATCGAACTAGGGTTGATCCCTTGACTTATTGTAATGGTAGAGTGGAGGATATGCCAGGCCATGCAGTTGCAGAATAAGTTGGAGTATAATTCTGCTGCTGACAATCCACTCTCCCATGGATTCCCAGTCTCTGGTTGCTCTAGGGCCCCCTAACACAATGGAGCATGTTGTTAATATAAAGGTGGAATTTTGTCTCCAAAAGGACTGAGGGTGGTGCGGTGGCTAATTGGTTAACACTACCTCACAGCCCAAGGTCCCAGGTTTGATTCCAGCCTCAGGCAACTGTCTGTATGGAGTTTGTACATTCTCCCTGTGTCTGCGTGGGTTTCCTCCGGGTGCTCCAGTTTCCTCCCACAATCCAAAGATGTGCAGGTCAGGTGAATTGGCCATGGTAAATTGCCCATACTGTTAGGTGCATTAGTTAGAGGGAATGGGTCTGGGTGGGTTACTCTTCGGAGGGTCGGTGTGGACTGGTTGGACCGAAGGGCCTGTTTCCACACTGCAGGGAATCTAATCTAATCAGTCATTTCTGATACAGCCATGGATAGATGCATCTATGACAGATGGATTGGTGAGAATGGCATCAATTTTGTTTCCTCACCGCATGCCATAAACACAGTTTGACAGCTATGTTCTTTAGGACTCTACCAGCTCAGTCAGTAGTACTGCTGAGCCATTAAGTGATGGACAGTAAAGATCCCCAAACATGAGTGCATTCTGTGCCCTTGCCACCTTTTAGTGCTTCCTCCAAGTGGTGTTCAGTTTGCAACTTACCTATCCATCAGCTGAAGGGAGGTGATATGTAGGAGGCTTCCTTGTCGATGTTTGATTTGAACCGTGAGACTTTTTTTTTAGAAAGACATTTTAGCATTTTGATATTCAGTTCAGAGGGCTTGCTAGGCCATTTCAGAGAGCAATTAAGAGTCTGTTTGTACCTGGAGTTGCCTGTAAGCTTGACTGGGTAACAACAGAAGACTTGCTTTCCTAAAGAACATCAATGAACCAGGTGGGATTTTGCTACAACTGACAATGGTTTTATGGTCGTCATTTAGAGTCTTAATTGTAAATTAAATTTCAACATCTCCTTTTGGAATTAGAACCTGAGTCGCAGATCACTAGCAGGGCATTTGGATGGTTTGTCCAATGAGAATACCATGACATGTAACTGACATGACTGATGTATTTCCTATCTATTCCCACCCCAGGGAGCATTTTGCAGCAGGAATCTAATGAGGAATTACTGTGCAGATGAGAATATTTATTGGCTGAAGTTTAATTGCAACAAACTGCTATATCTAGTGATCACAACTGCTTGTTCTGGACTAACATTTGTTTCATTTTGTTTTTACAGATTTTAACTATTCAAATAAAGGCACTTATTGCTGTAGGATCCTTGGTTTGTTCACCAAAGCATGTTGTTCTTCCAGGCTCATTTCCAGTAAGATGATACTCATTTTTGCTCATTTTAATATTGTAGTATTTTATTGTTCTTGGCTAAATGTTGAAAGAAACCAGAATAGTTTGAGTGACCTTGAAACAAACGTCAATTCCTTTCTCTTTGCATGGTTATGAGCAGAGCCTGGACCTGATCTACCTAATTGGATGTTTGTGTATCTGTGATATAAATTATTGTGAAGTGTGGGAACCATGTTTTTTTTTAAATTTGTAAGTTTGAATATTTTGCTTTACAGGGGAAAGTAGTTCATCATAGTTTAAATATAATGAGTTCCTTCTCACAGAAGGTGAAACTACAAAATATACGTCCTCTAACAGAGGATGTGCGATTCTACTACAAGAGAATGAAAAATAACAAGGATGATTTAGAATCAAAAAAGAAATCCAAGGTCTGTCATATTTCATCTTGTGTAATGTGCATGATTTATGGTAGATTCGTTTATGCAGCACATTAACTTGCATACTTGAGCTATAGACTTCCGATGCTGCACAGTAGTAAATATAGGACTAGAAGGACAGAGCAGATGAATAAATGATGAGAGAGATACAAAAGAAGGCTGAAACATCGGGGCAGGTGGGACTTGTACCAATTTGAGCGAGTTACATCTAAGCGGGAATGGGGCCGACATCATGCTTGGGAATTTTTCTAATGCTATTTGGATGGATTTGAATTAGGTTAGTAGTATTGGCATCCTGGCAACTAGCTCCAAGAGGACCATAGCAGAATTGTGAGAGAGAGTGAGCAGTGAAAGTAATATAGACTTCTTAAGTGAAGATGGCAAGGGTAAATGGAACCAGAGAAGTAATGTACATGTGGATCCAGAAATCATGGGCATAGTCTCAATACAGTCTTTGCATTGGTCTTCACAAGGGAGATACAGGTGCAGACATCTGGATAGTGGGTTTTGATTGACTAGAACAACTGAATCTACAGAAAGAGGTGTAGGGGTTTAGCAGCCTTTAAAGAGAATAAATCTGCATGGACAGGAGATATAACTCAGGTTGTTTAGGGAAGTAAAGGAGGAGATATCAGGGACCCTGGCAGTAATTTTCAAATCCTCTCTGGCCACAGGCAAGACACCAGAGAACTGGAGACTGTTAACTTTGACCCATTATATAGAAAAAGGAGGAAGGTATTGACAAGTAAGTTAGATTAATTGGCCTTTGGTGGGGAAGTTGTTAAGAAGAATTCAGGGACAGAATATATCTACACTTGGAGATTGATTTAATCTGGGCAAGCCAACATGAGTTTGTTATGTGGAGGTCGTGTTTATGACAAATTTTGATTGAATACTTTAGGAGGCAACCAGGAAAGTTGAGGATGGCATTGCATTTGATGTGTTTTATGTGCACTTTAGAAAGCCTTTCTAATGAGGGCTGTCATGATGGAGTGATCAAGGATGTAAGAGCCCATGGGAATCCTCGGCAAAATGGCACTTTTGGATCCAAAATTGGCTGAGGGGGTAGGAAGCAGAGGGTGATGGCAGAGGATGTTTTCAGTGGGATCCTACAGGACATTGTACTGGGCCCTTGTTTGTGGTGTACATTAATGTTACGGACTTGAATGTAGTAGGTGTGATCAAAATATTCACAGATGAAACTAAAATTGGACTGGGTAAATAGCATGGAAGATCGCTGTAAACTGCAGGAGGACATCAACAGACTGGTCAACTGAGCAGAGCAGTGACCAATGGAATTCAATCCAGAAAAGTGCGGTATAAGTTTGGAAGGCTATTAAGGCTACGGATTTCACTAAATGATAGGACTCTGGAAAGTACTGAAGATTAGAAAGACCTTTTTATGTACATATCCACAAATCTCCTCTAAAGGAAGCAGTGCACATAGATACGATGGTTATGAAGACAATTTGTTTTTTATTAGCTGAGGCCTGGAATACAAGAGCAGAAAGTTTATGCTGGAACTGTGTAAAACTGGTTAGTCATCACCTGCAGTACTTCATGCAGGTCTGTTCACCACATTATAAGAAGGGTGCAATTGACTAAGGAGAATGCAGAGATTTCCCAGACTGCTGCTTGGACAGGAGGACCTGAGGAAAATTGGGTAGGATAGGATTTTCTTTGGGTCAGTAACGGTTGAGGTGGGTCCTGATAGGGGTCGGTTTGAGACTTAACACTTCAGCAGTAATTAGGTAATCATTTGAGTTGCCATAGCCACCAGGCCTATAAACCAAGAGCTAGAAAAAAGGATTAGTCAGATGTTTTGTTTTTGGGTCAGTGCAGATATATGGGGCTGAATGGCTGCTTTCTGTGCTGTAAATTTCTGTCTGAGGCATATACCTAACTCTGTTTTAAACTTTTGTTGCAGTGCTAAGTGAAACATTGGTTGCTTTGGTACAACTTAAGTACTGCCCTATTTTGTTAATTGTTTTATCTTTTTTGCAGATAGCAAATATTTATTTTGATGCTAGCTTACAATGTGGGGATTATTGTTATGTGGGATTGCCTTTTTTATCTAAATGTAAGTAACTATATTATTCAACTTCGTAATTTCATCAAAAAAAGTACTCGTGGAAAATACAAGTGATGGTTTTTGCATTGAGTTTTTGTGTCTCCCACCTTTCTCAGCGGAGTTAAGATTGCAGCATAGTCTCGCAATGCAAGATGATGCATGGGATGTCGATTGGGATCTGTATAAGAATTTGTACAAAAAATGGACAGAACTTAAAGAAAACTCAGGGCACAAGTGAGTTCCTTAACCATTTTGGTGCTGAAAGCATTGTTGTTTAAATAAAGATGACGACTTGTTGTTGTTGTTAGTTTGGATAGCACTGTTACCACTGTCCTTTGAGCAAGTCTTCCAGAACTTTAATTTCATATTTGGCCCATTAATTATTTTTTGTTAGAGTATCCTAACTGAAATAAACTTGATTCTATTATCCTCTTTCTTGCTGACTGCAATTATTTGTGTCTGGTCCAAAGAATGCCTAATATAGGAATCGTGGCATTTTACAGTACAGGAGGAGGCCATTCTACCCATTGTGTCCATACTGGCACCTGAAAAAGCTTACCTAGCCAGTCCCATTCTCCAGCCTGTCACTGTAGCCTATAAGTTCATGACTTTCAAATATATATCCAGCTCTCCTTTTGTAACTTGCTATTGAATATGCTTCCACCATTCACCAGGCAGTATATTCCAAACCCTACAACTGTGAATAAAGAAGTTTTCAACTCCTCTCACTCTTAGCGCTCTTGCTGACAATTTTGAAATTGACCCCTAGTTACTGACATACCAACTAGTGGAAATGGAGAATATTCTCAGTTACCCTGTCAAAATAGTTCATAATTTTGAACAGCTCAAAATTGGCCACCTTTTAATCTTCTCTGCTCCAAGGAGAATAAGCCCAATTTCTCCATTTTCTTTTTCCTTGTATCTAATATCCCTTATTCCTGGTATCATTCTAGTAAATCTCCTTTGCACTCTCTCTCTCCAGAGCTTTAACATCCTTTTAAATAAGGTGTCCAGAACTGAAGGCAGTACTCTAAATGCTGTCTGAACAGTGATTTGTAGAGGTGTGGCATCATTTCCTTGCTTTTATACTCTCTGCTTCTATTTATAAACACAAGGATCCTATGAGCTGCCTTAATTTTTCAACTTGCCGAGCCATCTTCAGAGAATTATGAATGTGAACCCAGTGTGTCTGCCAGGGTACTCCCCTCAAAGTTGTACCGTTTTAAGTCTGTATTGTCTCTCCATGTTTTTTCTATCAAAATGCATCACCTCATTTCTCTGCATTTGAAATTCGTCTGCCAGGTGTCTGGCTATTTGACCAACTTGTCAGTGTTCCTCTGAAGCCACTTGTGTGTTATCCTACAATTCACTGTTCTACCTAGTTAAGTATTATATGCATATTTAGAGATTTTTTTCCCTCAATGCACATCTCCAAATTGTTTATATAAGTCAGAAAAGGCAAGGGTCCTAACACTGGTCCCTGGAGAACACCACTTTAAAGTGATCTCCAGTGTGAGAAATGCTCATTTGTACCTGCATGAAAAAAATGCTGTCTAGACTTTGGAACTAATATATTTATGAATAAAATTGCAGATGATTTGACACCATATCAAAGCTGCTGGCTTGTTGTGTTGATGCTGATTTAAGTTTTTAAAATTTCAAGTCAGTAGAATCAGCAACCAAATAAGCTCCTAACTGATTTAAGGTCAAGTATGAGGAATGATATGTCATCGATAGCTTGCCATTATACTTAGTGCTATTAGATAGAGATAGTGAGCTGAAGGTAGTTTGGACTCTAAGGACAGTGGAACTATAGTGGTTAAATCTGCATCTGCAGTACCTGCTAATATGCAAAGTTGCGAAAGTAATTTTTAAGCATTCAAATCCATAATTCCATATTCAAGGTTAATGTGTTCCTGGCTGAATTTAAATGTGGCAGATAATAACAACTTTGGTTAGCTCAGTTGGCTGTGCAATGCAGAGTAATGCCAACAGTGCAGGTGCAGCTCCTTTACCGGCTGAGGTTACCATGAAGGTCCTGACTTCCCAACTTGCCCCTTACCTGACATGTAATGACCCTCTGGTTAAAACACCAGAGTCATGTTTCTCTAATAACTGAGAGCAACCCTATGGTCATTTGGGATTATGGCAACTTTACTTTTAATAGCAACTGCGTTTTATCTTTAGAACCATATGGCTATCTGTCCTCTGTCATGTTTCTTGTGTTTTGTTCACAGCCTTGTCAATAAAATAGATTGGCTCAGTTGCTAAACAAAGCAATGTTGCTGCAGATATGTGATCACTACAGACATACAGACACAAAATATGTTGTATAAAATGTTCAGTCAACCACCGCAGAGAGTAAAATTCTTGGAATAGATTAACTTCACTGAAATTTTAGCTTGCACTCTTCTGCGATATAGTAATGATCATGGTATTGTTGTACATTTTTTAACTGCATGTTGCACTGTTTCAAACAAAACTGCATTGTTGTCCTAGTATTTTATGAAAACACTATGCATTTAATGCAAGCATGAATTTTTGACTAGTCATTGCCTACTTCTTGTTTTAAGGATGCAAGTTGTCTTTGAAGTCGACACAGACCTACAGAAAAATGTTCAAGCTGTAGTAACATCAGAGCTTATATGGCCATCATTGATCAATACAACACGAGATTTAATTTTCCCACTCACAAACACAAATAACACATCAGTGAGTATTTATTATAAGCTTGCATTTAAAAAGTAAATTTAAAAATTGAATAATTTTTTATGGCTTTTAAAAACTTATCACACAGTAGTTTTTGAGTTCCTAACTATTATTTTCACACACTTTTATTTCCCTTAGGAAAAAGAACTAATTTTAGAAAATCCAGCAGATGTACCTGTGTTTGTCCAATTACTTCCTTTAGCATTATATCCCAATCCTTCATTTGTTGCAGATGTGTTAATGGAAAGGTGCGTATTTGGTTTTAACTTCATTATTTTTCTACCGTTTAACAATGGACGCTGATATAACCAATCCCATCTCATTCTACTCCCATTGCCTTGTATTTTGTAGTCTTCAAAAGAAAGAAGTCAAGTCAAATGTTATCTCTCTTCCCCTACCCCTACCCCTTAAGTACATTAGAAAACCGGATTACATTTGAAAGATCAATCTGTTCAGAGATGTTATTACATATTTTTGGAGCAGGTGGGACTTGAACTCATATATTCACTGTCTTGGGTTTAATTACACGTTTCAGTTGTGCTCATTTTTCTGGAGTTTAAGCTGGTGATTTATATTGGTCTGTGTAAGTCAGTTTCTTTTTATTTAATAAATAAAGCCTTCAGGAAACTTATTTGCAATTCCATGACTCTTGAATTAAGAGAGGAGACTGCCTTTATCACTGAATTTTCAACTGGTGCCGCAGTTGTACTGGGATGGTGCAAATGTACTGTGCAAGATTTTTCTGTCTCCCTAATTGAAGTGTTCTGTAGTGAAAAGGCAGAGAAATTCAACTTTCAATAAAAGCGGAGAAATCCCAGTTTGTCAGGTCTGGGACTAAATACCTGGTAATGTGAGAGCAACAAGTTTTACTGGCTATTCTATCTCGATTTATTTTTTTTTTTGCAATTTGTTCTGAATTATTAAGAAGCAAGCAGTACCATCTAAGAAATGATTGCTTATGGGAAAAGAACATTGTAGAATAAAAATATTTTAATTGGATGGTTAATTGTAAGGATAACCGATCTACCTCTGATAAATTAGAATCCAAGATTGACCGGCAAAACTGTAATAGAACATTGGACTAGCTTTAGAGATGAGGTGGTTTGGGTAGAAGTCAAGGAAGAAGATAGGGTAGACCACACCAGACCCCTCTGAACGATGAGAAAGCTGGCGAGTAAAATGGCAGATATCAGGTTGATGTTCTAAGTGATGAACAGTCTAAATATTAAAAGTTCAGAGAGAGATGAGAAAGGGAATCAACATGAAGAAACTGTAAGCTAACATTAAAGGGAATCTAAATGTCTGTAGACATCTAAATGATAAAATTGTCATGAGGAATCAAACACTACAGTAGAGACCCTTCTGTCCATCATATCTGCACTTGCTAAAACTACTCTAAATCTGCACTAGTCCCCCTTTCTAGAAATGTATCCATAGCTTTAGATGGATAAGCACTTGAAATGTCATAAGTAGTTTTTTTTTTTTGAAAGGTGAGGTTTTTCCATCTCAACTACCCTCCAGGCAGGGCATTCCAGATTCTCATAACTCTGAGTGGAAAAACATTTTCCTCAAATTCCCTGGAAACTTCCTGACTTTCATCTTTTTAAAGTTTATACCCTCCTGTTATTAACTCTTCAACTAACAGGAACAGCTGCTTCCTATTGACCCTGTCCATGCCCCTCAATTTTATATGCCTCAATCAGGCCCTCTTTCCACATTCTATTCTGTATAGAAAACGGTCAGTGTTTCTACAGCCTCCCTTCGTAGCTAAACTGCTCCATCTCTGGCAACATCCTGATGAACCTCCTCTTGCAAGGAGGGATGTGACTGACTGAGGACCAACAATGGATTTACACCTGGTGGCAGAGGGCATGATTGAGTTGCAAACTGTGTGGCAGCATTTTTCTTCTTGGTACAGAAAGATGCAAAACAAAGTCCTGACTGAAAGGGCCAATAGTTGAGATTCTAAATGAGCTAAAAGTTAATAGCGATATTAAAAGGCTAGCAGTACATAAAGCTGTTGTCACTGGGACTAGATAGGATTCATATGGGGTGGGTGGTGGGAAAGAGTGTGCAGGTGTTTGGCGATACTGACTGTAATCTTTCAGTCCTCCTTGCATATGCATAGGAGTAGGGAAGCATCAGTGAGTGGAGAGTTACAATTTTATAACATTTCTTCAGCAAAGAATGTAAAGATAAACCCAGCAACTTCAGACCATTCTATTTGACTTTAACTGCTTTTAACAATGATAATCTGGGATAGAATAACAGTCACTTGGACAGTTATAGGTAGATTAAGAAAAGCCAGCACGAGATGGTTCATGTTTGACTGACTTTAGATTTTTGGGAATAGTTTGAGAGTAATGTGGTTATATATGGACTTTGAAAATGTTTGATAACTGTGACCTAATTTTGTTTGTGAAGCTGAAGTCTATGGGTAAAGGAGTGGTAGCTACATATAAAATTGGTTGAATGACAAAGCAGAAAGTAGTGGTGAAAGTTTATTTTTCTGACTGGGAGGAGGCTGGTATAGAGTGTTCCCTTGAATTTAGTGCAGAATCACTGCTTATCAACTGTTCTACTCAATTTCAAAGTTTGTAGTTGACACAACTTGTAGATAATTGAACTTTTGAAGACAATATGCATATTGAGGCCATAGGCAGACAAGTGAAATGGATAGGCATGTGGCAGGTGAACTTTCTTAGAGGTTTGAATTATGCACTTTGGAAAGAAGAACAAGCCGAGGCAATTTAAACTGAAAAGACATTTCTAGAGAGGATGCAAAAGAGGAAACCTGGGACTATAAATGCATAAACCAAAGGTAGGAGAACACATTGAGAAAGTGGTTTAGAATAAACAGCATTATGGATCATAGGTTTTCTAAATAGAGACTTGGGGCAAAAATAAATATGAAGAACCCTTTTTTGTTTGTAATAAAATACTAGTTTGACCCTAAGTTGAACTTTTACCCAATTCTGGTGCTCTGCTATTGAAAGACAGACAGCACTGGAGAGGGGGCAGCAAAGATTTACAAAAACGATTCTAGGGATGAGTAACTTTGTTCGGTGTATAGCTTGGGGAAGTTGGACTGTTCCCCTTGGAGAAGATTGAGAGGAATTAAAATGAGTGTTCAAAATCATGAGACAAGTCTATAAGAGACATACCACTTCCATTGGCGGAAGGGTTGCGAAGCAGAGGACATAGCTGGCCAAGTGAAGAAAGCATTGATGCAGTGAGTAGATTGTAATTGTGGTGTTTGGAGACAGTTACCTGCAATGAGAAGGGAATGGGAGTAGCTGAGTTGAACTTGCACATCAATAGGAGCACGACAGGCCACAGGACTGCCTTTTGTGTTGTAATCAAACCATAAATGTAAATTTGTGATTTTTTTTTTAAAAAAAACAAAATTGTAAATTAAGATACTGCCTCAGGTGTATCAGCCACCTTTCTTTTGAAGAATGGTTAACTTTTTTTTCTAAAGCTTTAGAACAGGAAATATTTACAGCATTGCATGAAAATGTTGAGATGTGAAAGTAGCAATCTGTATATAACCTTTTTGATGTGTATTTTTAGTGACAAAAATGTTTGAGTTTGGCGTTTAGGTTTTTGTTATCCACCATACACTTCCATTTTACAACATGGAAAGGAAAATCCACAGATCATTCTTTCTTCATACAGTACACGAAATCTAAAAATTGCCAACAATCCTTGTCAGTTCATTGTTACTAGTTAGTTCTAACCAGCAACAGACTTGATAGTTCATAATCAGCAATATTATTACAAATGAATGTATAACCACTTCCAAGCTGGATTTTTGAAGACCTTTGACATCAGTTTCAAATTGTGATAGTGATCAATTCGATGATCTCAATTATTACTAATAAGTATTTGATCTATACTATGCAATTGGGGTAAAATCTTTGAAATAGACTGGTTAGTGATATGGAAGATTTAGAAAAAGTAGCTTCTATATTTTTCATAACTTTCTTTGTTTAATTTCAGGCTTCACTTGAGCAAACATGCAAATCTGGACACAAAAACCTTTGAATTTAAAATTGTCAGTAACCGTGTAAGTAAAATATATTTCCTTCCAAGGAGAAGAACAAATGGCTCCATTCGTGCGTTAAATAGGAGTTTGAGAGATTCCTATTAAATTAGATTGCGTTGTGATTCTGAGAGCTGAGTAACTGATGTAAGAACTTGAACTTGAAATTTAATGGAAGAGAAACCGTATTGCTCATCCATAGGATTGTATGCATACACAATTTTAACAGGAATATGCTGGTCTGGATAGAACCCCCAGCATAATTTTCTGCAATAAAAAGCTTCAAATTTAAATGAGATATGACCGCTGATACAAAGTTTTTGTTTTTTTTTTTAATTTTTTCTTCTGAATTGTTTCTAGACCTCATCCATCAAAAGTTCTTCAGGATTTGTAGAAGGTTATTCCCGACAATCTGTGCTAAATGTAATTCTAAAATCTGGTGAAAAAAGGTCTATGTCAGTGCAGTTTACCCCAGTTCACAACAGAACTGTGATGTCCTTAATTATTATAAGGTATGTTTCTGTTCATATATTGACTTCTGATGCAAAGACAGTTGAAGTTTATTTCTCATGCTTTATTCATTTTTGTAGAAGATTTTGAAATTCATTTCTTATTTTGAAAATGCCAAATTAGATGACACTTAAAATTTGTTAACTCATGCATATAATTGTCTAATTTGGTCAACTCTTTAGGTTTGTTGACTTTTTTTGAATTAGGAAAATTTAACAAATGAAGCTTATGTTACTGGTAATTCATTCAGGACTCTGATCTGTGATTATTTTGTCATCTACCTCTTTATTCTGTAGAAACAATCTGACAGTAGTGGATGCAGTTGTGGTACAAGGGCAAGGAACAACGGAGAGCGTGAAGGTTGCAGGGAAGCATCCTGGTCCTGGAAGTTCATTACGTTTCAAAATTAATGAAGCTTTGCTTAAAGACTGTTCAGATAGTAAGTAATTCAACACTGAAGAAAGTACAGAAAGGCAATATAAAGAGTGCGCTGGTTAACTCAGTTGACTGGCCAGTGTTCAGGTTAATGGCAACAGCATAAAGTTAGATCCTGAGTCTGGCGGATGTAAACTCTGGGTCTACCCCCTTGCCCTAACCATAGTAAAACAAAGTAATAGTGCTTTGCTGCATTTTGGCAAATATTTGCCAAAGGCCTGCCTTTGAGCCAAGAATTCAGAAGAGGTGTAACAAAAAACCAAGTAGCAACCAGTGAGACAAATGGTTGATATTACTGATGCTGCTAGAAATGATTAGAGAACCCCTAACTTTCTGCACTTATTGTCCAGTTAAACAGACAGAGGCCCACATTTAATGTCTCACTGAAATGATGGCTTTTCTAACCTTGCTCGTGACCCAGTGATTCTGCTTGAATTCGCTTTAAAAATAGATTCCTCTATTTGTAGTAATTGGTGGGGTGAGGGAAGAAAACAACCAAAATAAAGGGGACTATAGATTTGAATTTTATTGATTTGACATTATTTATTATTGCTGTACGATGTCACAGGTAACTTTGCTATTACCAATAGCTAAAAGAAGAGGCTGAACATGCACCTTGAAGTTTGTCCCAGTGGCATTGCACCATCAGATTCATTGTGAAACCTCAGAAACATAACAGCAAAGGGGCAACAAGACGGCTCCATGGAACTTTTTTCAAAAGGCTGTTAAGGATGAGCAAAAATTTAACCTCGCTAATGATGTCCACGGCCCATGAATGAATGTTTAAAATATGAATTGTTCAGATTGATACAATAGGCACAGGCTGGAAAAATCTTGGGTTCAACCTTTTTGAGTTTCTGCATAATCAGCTTTACCAAACTTTAGTAGATGTCATAATTTGTCGTGTACCAATGGTTTTGAAGGAGGTGAGGTGAGAGGCTGCATTTGATAATATATTGGCATCATAGATGTCTAGCAAAACTGGAGTTTGAGAGAATTGGGGCAAATTTTCCACCACTTGGAGTCAGTGCCTGACACAATGGAAGATGTGTGGTTGTTAGAGATCAATCATCTCAGCTCCAGGATATCTCTGTGCAACAGTTCCTCAGGGTAGTGTCCCAACTCCAACCATTTTCAGCTAATTCATTAAGATTTTCCCTTCATTGTAAGGTCACAAGTGGGGATGGTCACTAATGTTCAATACCACTTGCAACACCACCTACTGATGCAGTCCATGTCCAAATACAGCAAAATCTGAACAATATCCAGGTTTGGGCTGGCACGTTGCAAGTGATATACATACCGTACAAATGGCTTGCAATGATCATCTCCAACAAAAGAGAAATGAACCATCTGTTAATTAACCTGTACCTGTCCCGAGTAACTCTTGTTTTGTCCCAGATTATCATTGTTTAAAAAAACACTCACCAAAGTTGAACCGAATGGTCTGAAGTTGCTGGAGTTAACTTATAACCTTTCTTCAGAGAAGAATATAACAGTTGTAATTCTCCAATCCTTGGCACCTCCCTACTCATATTTTGAGGGCTGAAAGATTACAGCTAGTATCTCCACTATCAATATCCTGAAAGTTACTATTGACCAGAAACTAAACTGGACTACTACATAACTTCTGCAAGTAACACTCACTACCTGACTCTCCAAGGCTTGTCCATCTACAAGGGAGAAAGTGAGGACAGCAGATGTTGGAGATCAGAGCTGAAAAATGTGTTGCTGGAAAAGCGCAGCAGGTCAGGCAGCATCCGAGGAGCAGGAGAATCGACGTTTCGGGCATAAGCCTGATTCCTGAAGAAGGGCTCATGCCCGAAACATTGATTCTCCTGCTCCTTGGATGCTGCCTGACCTGCTGCGCTTTTCCAGCAACACATTTTTCAGTTCTGATCTCCAGCATCTGCAGTCCTCACTTTCTCCCATCATCTACAAGACACCGGTCGGGAGGGTAATCCCACTTGCCTAGATGGGAGCAGCTCCAACAACATGCTAGAAGGTTGACATTGTCCAGGACAAAGCAACCTGCTTGATTTGGCACTGTATTCACAAACGTGCGTACCCACTACTACTGGTGCTCGGTAACAGTAGTGCATGCAGTCTATAAGATACGCTGCAGAAATTAGCAAGTAAGTTAGCTTGCTGAGCTGGAAGGTTTGTTTTCAGACGTTTTGTGACATCATTAGGTAACATCAATGAGTTTCTAGTGAAGCGCTGGTGATGTGTCCCATTATCTATTTATAAGTCTTGGTTTCTCTCTTTAAGGGAAGGTAGATAGGATCTAAATCGATGTGTTTATTGATGGAGTTTAGCTAGAATGCCATGCCTCTAAGAAGTCTCGTGTGTTTTTGCTTCGCCTATACTAGGAGGTGTGTTGTCCTCCTTTCTGTATGTATGAAAACTAGTGATGTGGGTCATGAATTATAGTGAATTTAACTATAATTTGGCTATAGTTTTTGGTTGCATTGGCTGTTTGTTTGGGTTTGTTTGAGGAATCAGCAGATTATGTTTAATAGCCACCTTGTCTTACATCAAAGACATCTCAGAAATGACTTCCAGACTACTCAGACCTCTTGGCATCATGGTAGTCCAACACACTTACCAACTTAGCAACACGCTTAAACAGCGACTAATGAAACTAAAGGATTCATTTAGTTACTACCAGCAAATCCAATGTAATTTACAAGATAATATTCAAGAACTGTAAAAAGAAAATACATCTAACAAACAAGCAAGAAACTTGCCACAAGGATACACGAGCACCAACTAGCCATCAAAAGACACTACCCACTATCACTACGTTCCATACATACAGGCAAAGAAGGATACCACTTTGACTGGGACAACACACATTCTGCACAAGTGAAACAAAGACACGCATGAGAATTCTTAGAGGCATGGCGTTCTAACCAGAAATCCATCAATAAACACATCGATTCAGGCCCTATCTACCTTCCCCTTTTTTTTTAAAAAAAAAAAGAAAAAGAACCTTTAAGAAACCAAGTACTATAAATAGAGAGGTGGGACATATCAGTGAGTCTCCGGTGAAGCGTTGGTGTTATCAAGTATGGTGATGAAACGTCTGAAAACAAATCTTCCAGCTCAGTGAACTAACTTACATACTTACACTGCAGCAGTTCACTGAGGTTCCTTAGAGAGCATATTCCAAACGCATGGGAATTTCCATCTCTAAGGATAATGGCAGCAGATACATGAGGAAACCACCAGCTGAAATTTTGGAAATACATCACTCTTCCTCTTAGTGACGCTGGATTAAAATCCTGAAACTCCCCACTCAGTAATTTGGTTTACCAAATTGACTGTAATGGTTCAAAAAAGGCAGTGCACCACCATCACCTTCAGGGTACCTAGAGGTGAACAATAAATGCTGGCCTTGCCAGCAATTCCCTCATCTTCTACCAAATGAATTATAAGAATTTCAGGTCCAGAATCTACTCATTTCATTTCCTGTAGCAATGGTATAAATTTGTCAAAGGTGGGATGTGGCACATGAACTTGCCTCGTGAGTGATTTGGATGAGATATCCTATGGGTTGCAAGCAGTGTCAGGCTTGTACCCTGGAAAGAGTCACTGCTCTCCATAATGGAAGGGAGATATATGTAAGCATGAAATACATGTTTACATTTTCGTTAAAAACTAATTCACTTTTTAAAATTACAGAGATGAAAATGAAAGAGCCAAACTTCACATTGAAGAGAGTTTTTAAAGTAGAAAATACAGGACAGCTCCCAGTTCTTGTCAAGTCTATGGAAATTAGTGGATACATCTGTGAAGGATATGGCTTCAAAGTTGTAAACTGTCAAGAGTTTGCACTAAAACCGAATGCCTCTAAAGACATCATTATATTGTGAGTCCTTCTGTTTGTTTTTGTTTGGTTTGGGCTCTTTTTTTGAAGGGCTGTTCAACCCACACGTTCTTGACAATACTACAGTAATTTCAATTTGGAAATGTAATGTGTTTCTGTTTTGCCCTAAGAGAGCTCTAGGGCAATGGACTGAATCAGTGAGCTATGTTTTAAATTATTGGTGTTTGAGAACTTGAGGTTGCCTACTTAACAATGCAGTTTTCAAAAATGCATCTGCAACTTTGTAATAAACTAGTCAGCATTATAATTCGGTTAATTTTTTTTTGTAAAGAAGTAAACTAAAACCAAGCTTTTTTTAAACAAATGAAAGTATTTGCTATCGATCTACATAACAAAATAGCAGCTGTGAATCTGCAAACCTCTTAGCAGATGATTAAAATTAGATGCAGTCTATCATTTACATTGTTTTGAAGTGCTCCATGATCTGCATGACTAAAAGATACATTTTGTAATGCTTTCGTCTCTTAGCTTAATGTTAAGTAGCTTTATGGTCATGATCTGTATGGGGCCTGTTATTTTTATTTTCAGGTTTACACCAGATTTCACTGCCTCCAGAGTTATCCGAGAACTAAGACTTATCACAGCAGGAGGCTCCCAATTTGTTTTCATACTAAATGCATCACTTCCTTATCATATGTTGGCAACATGTGCAGAGGCCCTACCTAGACCTAACTGGGAGCTGGGACTGTATGTGATCATCTCAGGAATAATGAGGTATCTTTGTAAGATTGCTTCTATATGTCCCGTGATATTTTACTTAACTGGTTTAATTGGTGAAATCCCTCACCATACTTTTTTGAACCACGCAAATAAGGAATCTACATCTTGGCAGTTCTGTTTCAATAGAGGGGCACCCCATTACATAAGGACAAAGAACTCTGTCACAATTTGGCACAGTGAAGACTTTGGAATGTGTACACATAAATAGTGTATCGAGTAAAATCCCTGCTGGTTACCTATCAAAAGATGATTCTGGGCAATTGATTAGGCTGTTTGAAGAATATCAACTTCAAGTGATAATCTTGTCACGTGACCTTGTTTACAAGTAAAGGTTAGATTAGATTCCTTACAGTGTAGAAACAGGCTATTCGGCCTAACAAGTCCACACTGACCCTCACAGGCTATTCGGCCTAACAAGTCCACACTGACCCTCTGAAGAGTAACCCACCCAGTCCCATTTCTCTCTGACTAATGCGCCTAACACTATGGGCAATTTAGCACGGCCAATTCACCTGACCTGCACATCTTTGGACTGTGGGAGGAAACCGGAGCACCCAGAGGAAACCAATGCAGACACTGGGAGAATGTGAACTCCACACAGACTGGAATCAAACCTAGGACCCTGGTGCTGTGAGGCAGCAGTGCTAACCACTGATCCACCGTGCCGCCCTATATCTTGAATGATCTTTATCTGTTTTGTCATGTTGAAGATGTCAAGATTCTAAGTAGTCTGTTTGTGTCCCCTCGAAATTGGAAGCTTTATCATTCAGTGGTTAGCACTGCGGCCTCAGTGCCAGGGACCCTGGTTCGATTCCAGCCTTGGGCGACTATCTGTAAGGAGTTTGCATATTCTCCCAGTGTCTGCATGGGTTTCCTCTGGGTGCTCTGTTTTCCTCCCACAATCCAAAGATGTGCAGGTTAGGTGAACTGGCCAAGCTAAATTGTCCCATAGTGTTCAGGGATGTGCAGGCTTAAGTGCATTGGTCAGGGATAAATGTAGGGTAATGGGTCTGGGTAGGGTAGTGTGGACTTGTTGGGCCAAAGGGCCTGTTTCCACACTGTAGGAATTCTAATTCTAATGTTGGTTAATGAACATCTAAAACATGAGTGTGAACTCTGAAAATTATAATAGGTGCTAAAATGACTTCTTTCTAATCAGCATAGAGCAATCCTCAGTTTGGAAAAAACACAAGATTATCTAAAGTTTAAAGATCTGCTAAAAGTGTATTGAAAAGGGAGTTAGTTTGCAATGTGTTTGATTTATTTGGTTTGTAATAATTCCATTCTTTTTCCAGTGTTTTGTTCCTTTTGGTGATTGGAACAGCTTACTTAGAAGCTCAAGGAATATGGGGACCCTTCAAAAGGCGTCTGTCTTTGGAGGGGTCCAATCCTCCCTTTGACATGGGAAGGACATTCGATCTCAGGAGAATTGTTGGTATTTCATCAGATGGAAAGTAAGTATATAATAGTCTTGCTTGAATCTGTTTCTCATTGGAGTTTTTGGAATATATTACTTGTATTGATCTAATTGCAGCTTATTAGATGTAATATTGTACCCCCTTCCTCCATTTTATACTACTTGGCTTTTTGTTGATTTTTTTTGAATGTAAGAATTGCTATGATATCATTAGGGGTGATATGCCACGAACAACATTATATCGTCTTTGATTTGTGGTGATTAATTAGAATTTTCTGTCAGATCAGCAAAGTGTCATAATATAATTTCATTGGTGGCATACATGTTAAAATAATCAGACTGCCAAAATCATCATTGTGGAACCTTTTTAGACTACTTCATCCTCCAAGAGCCAGATTATCCCAGAACATAGAAACATCAGAATTGCTAGACAATTCTTGGTAGTCACATAATACAACAATAATGAAATTGTTGTTTAGATTAGATTCCCTACAGTGCGGAAACAGGCAGTTTGGCCCATCCAGTTCACACCGACCCTCCGAAGAGTAACCCACCCTGACCCATTTCCCTCAGACTAATGTACCTAGCACTATGGGCAATTTAGCATGGCCAATTCCCCTGACCTGCACATCTTTGGACTGTGGGAGGAAACCTGAGCACCCGAGAAAACCCACACAGACACTGGGAGAATATGCAAACTCTACACAGACAGTCGCCAGAGGCTGGAATCAAACCTGGGACCCTGGTGCTGTGAGGCAGCAGTGCTATCCACTGAGCCACCTTGCAGCCCATTTAATCATGGCAATCTCTGTCAATTAATCTACAACGCAGATATAAGGTGAGAATAACCCCAGAGATAAAGGTTGGGAAGCATGGGTGCAAATTCATTATTTTCTCTTAAGCATGCTAATTTTGCTATATGTCTCCTATATTATATCCTAAAGTACACTCTGAATAATGAATCTAGTTTGCGTACAAAGTAAGCATGCCATTTACTTCAACTTTCTTTCTACAAAACCCTGCATGTAGTTTTGTTGATTATTTATTAGAGTAATATTTAATCAGACTAGTTTTGAATTTAACTCCCTTCAAGTGTAGCCTGTAAATCTAACCATTACATATTTGAACAAATCCTAAGATTGGGAACTTGGATGTTTTTTTTAAAAACCAGTGCTTGGCCTCAACCTCAGTACTTGATACCATAGTTTTTTTCTTCAAGCTTAAAGGGATCAAGTACTGTTCCCTCCTCCTTGAACTTCTTTATGCACCTTGAAGTTTCAAACTTGTGCAGTATTTATCCTGCTCCAGTAGGAGATGGTGGGCTGATGAGAGAACATGCCTATGTTGTTTTGGCCACTAGACAAGCAAATGTTATTGTTTTTATACATTTTGTACCAACATTTCTTAGCCATGCCTCTCCAGCGGTTGATGGTTTTCTTTTTTCTTTTTCATGCTCATACCTTCAATACAATGAAAATTGCATATTTTGTTTTGTATCCATAGTACAAGCCCATTTTGTGGTATTAAAATCTCTTCATAAACACTTGTAAAGTATTTGTAATCTTGTATGTAATTGGTTCCATAGTAATAGTTGCATGATCTTGACAGTAGTATTTTACAGTAAATTCTACTTGTATGTCTAATTCTTTTAATACTTCTATTCTAATGCACCAACAAAATACTGAGTATTCTTTTTGTGCTCAATTAGATTTTGGATAAGTGAAACAGTCCTAAGTTCTTAATTTTTTTGTTGTCTTCAGTTTAAATGCACTTGGATCAGATTCAAATCACAATTCTTCTTCAAGAGGAGTATTTGGAGGAGGTGGTTCTTCAAGACCCAGTGTAGCCAACCACAAGCAGATCCCTGCTGCATCACAGTTGCACAGTAACAGAAACTCTTTAGAATTTGAAAATCCTAAACTAAAAAACAGTTTTTCAAATAACTCCAATAGCACTGGAAGAACATCTACTCCAACAGTACCTAGTACATCTGCTACAAAAGCTAATGGCATCGTTTCTGAGGCAAATCCACCCCAGAGCCAGACAAACAGGCGAACCAAGACATCAAGACAGTTTCACCAAACACACCAGCAACAGACACCAATACAACCAGATCTACAGTCATTACCACAATTACCAGCAGTGCCTCAACAACAGGAGCAACAAATTGAGAACACTGTTTCACATTTGTCACCTCCTGTTACTTCGTGTATAGACAATGCAAATACAAGGCACAGCTCAGAGGACTCTGATATTATGAGCCTCGGAGATACAGTGGACAGAGATTGTGAATTACCAGAATCTCCAACATTAGATGTCTTTACAGAACAGCCTCCATCTCCAGCATCAAAAACTAAAGGTAATGGTTTGAGAAAACAAAATGCATTTATATCGAATGTTTTTGATAAAGAAGAAATACCTCTGCCTTTTACGAAAGCATAAGAGAAATTTGTGTCAAATCAAAATAGGTTGTCATTTTCAGTGGTGTTTAGAAAACAGTTGATCCCACTGAAACATGAAATTCTAAAGAGGGCTAAATCATGGTCGATGCTGATAAGTTTCTCTGGCTGGAGCCACTAAAACCTGGTACCATACTCTTTAAAATAAACGGTTAGCCATTTAGGACCAATATGAGAAATTCCTTCACTGAGTGCAATGGATTTTTTAAATTATTAATTTCAGTGGGCTATGGATGAGTGTGTTCAAATAGAAGATTTTTTGGCACTGTGGTAATAGAAGAAAGGTTGAAAAACAGCTGATGTAGAATTTCAACTATCTTATTGAATTTGAGCAGCCTTGGGGCCGAAAGTCCATCCTCTTATTTCCCATGTCCTTATGTTAGCAGTATGACCAAAATCTTCGCCAAGTTCTGGGTTTTCAAGGGTAAAGAAGCTGATATACAGGCTTTCCATAAAACACAAGACCACGGAAGGCATGGTTGCTAATATAGAAGCAAAATATTGCACATACTGAACCTAAAATAGAAACAAAGTGCTCAAAAATCTTTAGCATATCTGCCAGCATCTGTGGAGAGCAAAATGGCTGATGTTTCATGTTGACTATGACTGTCCAGAACAGTAAGGCTCCTAAAATTAGAGCCTATCTCTTCAGGGCTGGAGAGGAACTTGGAGCAGATGGGGAAGGATCTAGGTGTGGCCATAAATGTTTGTACACACAGATCGTGTACGATCTGCAACATAGGACTAGTAAGGAGATTTGCTGAAAGAATTTGATCAGTTAGGTAAATTGGAGAGCAGAGCCTCCAAGGTGGTATGCTTGGGATTACTACCTGAGCCACTGGCATAGTGTAAATAGCATCAAGGAGTTAAATGCATGGTTCAGAAATTTTTGTGGGTGGAATGAGTTTCGGTTCGTGGGGCACTGGCACCATTACTGGGATGAGGAAGAAATAGTTTCAGTGAAATAGGCTTCACTTGAACTGTGCTGTGGCAAGTGTCCTGATGAACTGAATAACTAGGTCGATAGAGAGGGCTGTACACTAATTGGGGCTGTGGGGGAGGTGGTGGTAGGATTTGAGAGGGGGCGTTGTAGTCTTTCAAAGCAGAAGGACATGGCAGCACTGCAGCTATTTTTGTTTTTGTTTCAGATTTCCAGCATCGCATTCCTTTTTTGTCGTTAAGTATATTCAAGGTTGAGAGAGATTTTTTAATTGAGGGTTATGGGGATTTGGCAGGAAAGTGGAGTTGAGAATTATTTGATCAGCCATGGAATAAATTTGAACTGAGTTGAGTGGCCTTCTACTCCAATGTCTTGCGGCCAAAAGCATGCACAATACTAACATCCAAAGATTGGAAAGTTTCAGGGTGAGGTGATTTGAGTGATTTGGTTGATGGTACTAAAGGTATTTAAGCCAATAAATGCAAAATACTGTGATGCCAGAGATCTGAAATAAAAACCGGAAGTGCTGGAGAACGACATCCCTCATCGCTGTCCACTACAGATGACACCAAAATTGGAGGTGTAGTGGACAGGTGGGCCAGTGGGCTGAGAAGTGGCAGATGGAGTTTAATTCAGATAAATGTGAGGTGCTGCATTTTGGGAAAGCAAGTCTTAACAAGACTTATCCACTTAATGGCAAAGTCCTAGGGAGTGTTGCTGAACAAAGAGACCTTGGAGTGCAGGTTCATGCTCCTTGAAAGTGGAGTCGCAGGTAGATAGCATAGTGAAGGCATTTGGTATGCTTTCTTTTATTGTCAGTATGGAGTACAGGAGTTGGGAGGTCATGTTGTGGCTGTACAGGACATTGGTTAGGTCACTGTTGGAATACTGTGTGCAATTCTGGTCTCCTTCCTATTGGAAAAACCTGAAAGGGTTCAGAAAAGGTTTACAAGGATGTTGCCAGTGTTGGAGGATTTGAACTATAGGGAGAGGCTGAACATGCTGGACTATCTGAGGCTGAGGGGTGATCTTTTATAGAGGTTTACAAAATTGAGGGGCATGGATAGGATAAATAGACAAAGTCTTTTCAGTGGGGTCGGGGATTCCAGAACTAGAGGGCATAGGTTTAGGGTGAGAGAGGAAAGATATAAAAGAGACCTACGGGTCAACTTTTTCAAAACAGAGGGTGGTACGTGTATGGAATGAGCTGCCAGAGGAAGTGGTGGAGGCTGGTACAATTGCAACATTTAAAAGGCATTTGGATGGATATATGACTAGGAAGGGTTTGGAGGCATATGGCCCAGGTGCTGGCAGGTGGTACTAGATTGGGTTGGGATATCTGGTCAGCATGGACTGGTCGGACTGAAGGGTCTGTTTCCATGCTGTACATCTCTACGACTTTATGACACAATGTCTGGCAGCATCTGTGCATAGAGAAACAGTTAATATTTAGAGTTCGATGTTGCAATTTAAGCCATTAGATTATTTTAAGTTGGTGTTTTAGGATGCTATTGCAAACAATATAGATTAGTGAGGACAAGTGATTGGAAATAATGATGTGCTTCTGTTCCTAAGCCATATGTTTCTTTGTGGTTATGGATAGCATTAGTAGCATTTGAGATGAAGAGAAGAGTGATGGCTGCGCAGGATAACAATTGAATGTGTAATCTCTGAGAGTGGCACATGTGATTTTAAGTTAAAAATGAGTCCAGGCAACGCAGTCAAGAGAGAAGTTAGAGGTGAAATTGTGGTGGATAAAATATTTGGTCAGAAACTGCTCTAAGTAATTACAGGCTGTGCCATATATTAATTTCAGTGTGATTGGGGAGTGCAGCAACATTAATGAAAGAGTGGTACTGTTTGAAGGTCTTAACCTGACTTTGTCTTGTGGTGTAATTTTCCCTGATGTGCAAGGAGACCAGAATTGCACACAGTATGTTGAAGCAGGAAATGGAATTTGGTACACTTTGCATGTGAGAGCTGACCCCAAGTCATCATACAATGCATGTAGATGAGGAAGAGAAGGAAACACCGAATCCTCTGAAGGATTCAACGGTATCGCTGAGAGCAGGAAGAGAAATAATTGCTTATATTGCTTCCCTTGCAACCAGATGAGAAAGGAACCTGAGTGACAAGTCCCACAAGCTGGACAATGGAGGATAAATGGAGGAGGAAGATTATTATTAATAAGACTAATATTATTTTTTAATCATGTCATAGGCTCCAGAGAGGAAAGCATGCTGTCTGAATAACTGGGAATTCTGTTTGATTTTTGGTTGGGGCTTCTATGCAAAGATGAAAAGTATCATTGAAGAAATGTAAACTAAGAGCTGTAGTAAAGATGGGCACAAAGGTAATTTGCGATGGTAAGGTTATTTGCACAGGCAAACAGCATTGTCTTTTTGAGGAAAGAGTTATAGCCATTTAATAAAGTGGGAGACAGGTAGTGGCTGAGGAGACGAAACAGTTTGCATCTTCAGTTAGCACGAAGGTCAGAATGATAAATAGGTCAGCACCTTTCAGCTATTGAGGCCAAGGTGCAGAAAGCAGATATCATAGGCAAGTGGTTGGGAGGAGAACAATAGAGGATCTTCTCAGATGTTATCAACCATGATGAAATTCATGAGCTTCTCACTTCATTAATGTGTAGTAGTTGAAAGAAATTTAATGGGCTGTTTGGCTGTGGAAATGGGCCAGAAATCATTTTGGCATTTAAGCTACTCTGGTGTACTGAATTGCTTTGGTACAAGAGTGAAGCCACTTAAGCATGCTGGGTCACATCAAGTGCTGTGATGAATGTCTACGTTGGTGTTGCATCAGTTACATTCAACTCTGTACCATTTGAATTTAAAGAAATATGGCAACATTCATCTGAAGTAACTAAGATTGAAGTGCGTGCGTGATGGGCGTGGATTCTAGAGGGACCGAGCAAATTAGCTGCTGCAAAGTATTATGGGAAATGGTATGCCAAAAACTTGGGAATTTGGAACTGTTGTAAGTTATGATGTAAACAGTTAGTGGAACAGATTTTGGTTTTGGATTTATGCAAAATAAATTGATTTGAAGGATGTGGGTGTTGAGGTGATTACAAGTAAATGGTTGAAAATTACCTTGCTAGCTGTTGAGATATTTGAAGTAAGGAGACCTGTTAGATGGCAAGGTCAATGATTGGAAGTGAATAATGCAGAAAAGATTTATTAGCAGAGCATTAAATTCAGAAGAGAGTCCCAGGAGCAAGGTGGAAAACAAAATTGGGAATGCTTAGGATTCCACAAAAATTCAGCACGGGGATTACATTTTTAATTGAGTCTTTGCCTCTTACACAAGATACTTGAATATAGTTGCACTGCAGTAATTGCATGAAAATCCCTTTTGTGTCAAAGCCAATTGTAACTAAAATATGAGAAATTGAAGTATTATATGTTTCTATCACACTGCAACTCATGGTTTATTATGAAATTTAGCACAGTATAATTTGGCATGTCTATAATAGTAATTAGTATCATGTTCAATCACACTGCAAATTCTTTTTTTTAAAAAAGACTCTCCCTGGTATGTGTCAGAAGATCAGTTCTTGGTTTTAATCCGAGAACTTCTAAAGCAGTGAAGTTTGTCGTGTTCCCTTTGGCAAGTATATCTCTCCTTGTGTAAGGAAACCAAAATTGTACACTAATAAAGGGCTCTTTGATTGTAATAACATACCTTTACTCCTTGATGCTCATTATCTTATTTTTAAAAAGTCCAGCATACAATTTGCTTTCGCAGTTGCCCATACCCACATATTTACTTTCAATAACCCGTGAACACAGGCACCCTAGTCGCTTTGAAATTCAATACTTTGATTAGATTAGATTACTTAGTGTAGAAACAGTCCCTTCAGCCCAACAAGTCCACACCGACCTTCCGAAGAACAAACCACCCAGACCCATTCCCCTACATTTTATCCCTTCACCTAACACTACGGGCAATTTAGCATGGCCAATTCACCTGACCTGCACATCTTTTTGGACTGTGGGAGGAAACCGCAGCACCCGGAGGAAACCCACAGACACTGGGAGAATGTGCAAACTCCACACAGACAGTTGCCTGAGGTGGGAATTGAACCCAGGTCTTTAGTGCTGTGAGGCAGTAGTGCTAACCACTGAGCCACTTTGCCGCGCATACTTCCAGCCCTTTTCCATTTCAAAAACACTTGCATTTGGGAAGAAAAACAGAAATGCAAAGCCTCCAACATTTCTCCATGTTGTATTCCATCTGCCAGATTTTTGGCCATTGATTGTCTTTCCAAATCCCCTTGGAGCATCTTTGCACCCTCCTTTTAATTCACATTCCCACTTTGTGTTATGCCAGCTGTAAATTTGGAAATATTACTTTTCAAGCCCTATGAGTCATAAATTTAGATTTTAAATAACTGGTGCCCAAGCATTGGTCCTTACCATAGTACCTTTAGTGACACCCTGTTAACCTGAAAACGAGCCATTTATTCCTACTGTTTTCTGTCCAATGACCAACTGCTATGTTTTCCCTTCCTTAATCTTACTCGTGACTTTTTTGCAAGATTCTGAAATTCTCCCAATCCTCAGGTTTACTATTTTGTTATGGCAAGTTTGAGCCTCTTCCTTTGATCTAATATAATTCTCTGTAAAATATGGCTGGAACATTTTCTTTTTTGCCTTAAATTTTATTGTAAGCTGTTTATTAGGCAAAAAGGTAACGTTTTAAAGAACCACCTACTGTCATAACTTTTAACACAGCTTCCCAATCCACTATAACCGGTTTGGTCCTTTTTTTTATAGGCTTGTAGGTCCTTTGATTAAATTTATGATCCTAGTTTCTGATTTGAACTGCGTCTCTTTCAAATTTAATGTAAAATTCCATCATATTGTGACCATTGGCTCATTTACAGCAAGATTATTATTTAGCACCTTTTCATTGCATGGTAGTAGATTTAAAATCAATCTCCTGTACTTTGCAAAAATCCATCCTTCACAACACTAGTACCAGTTAGGTTTACCCAATAAACTTGTTAATTGAAATCCCTCTTCCTTTGATTACTCCGTCTTGGTGCAATTCAGGAAATTAGAAATACTATTTGCCTGATACAGTCATCTGTCTAGGCGAAGTTGGGTGATTGTACCTGCTCTGGGAGTGTTGAATACAACTTTTAAATCTGAGGCCAATTAAAGGCAAATTTAATATTTGCTGAGTATCGCATTCTTGTTACTTTAAACTGTAGCTAGATTATCTCAAGTCATAAAAGTGGCAGAATTTTATTCACTTAGGATGTGGATATGACTGACTGGGCCAGCATTTATTGCCCAACACTAATTGCATTTAGGGTGGTGGTTAGCTGCCTCCTTGAACTGTTGCAGACTACTTAGTGCAAGTACACCCACAATGCTGTAATGGAGGTAGCTGTAGGAGTTTTGACCCAGTGAAGCAATGGCAATATATTTTCAAGTCATGATGGTCAGTGTCTTGGAGAGGAACTTGCCAGTGGTGGTGCTCACATCTGCCCTTGACTATCGAAATGTTTGAGAGTTTGAAAGGTTCAGCCTAAGGATCCTTGGTCAATTTCTGCAATGCACATTGCAGGTAGTGCACTGTTTTTTGTGTGTTTTGTGTGTTCACATTGCAGGTGGTGCACTGTGTTTTTGTGTTGGTGTCCACGCAAGTGGATAGTGATTAGACTTTAAGGATTCCAGAGATGACTTGCGCATTGCAGGATTCCTAGGCTCTGATCTGCTGTTGTAGATCCCTCTATGTTTATATGGCTAGTCTAGTCAGCTTCTGGTCACCTGGTAATCACCCAGGTTGTTGATGGGGAGGGGGGGAGGTTGCGCGGGGTGAGGAATGTCACTGATGGTAAAGCTTGGAAAGTCTTGGGGCATTGGTTAGATTTTTCTCTTGCTGAAGATGGTCAGTGCCTATCGTTTAATATTGCACAAATGATGCTTGTTATTTCAGTCCAAACCTGAATGTTGCCCATATCTTACTACATTTGGACAGTAACTAAGGAGCTTTGAATGGTGCAGAACATTGTTTGCATCTCTCTTTTGGAGAAATAATGGAGTAAAGTCATTGAAGTAAATGTACATGGTTGGACCTAGGGCATTATCCTGAGGAACAGGGTCTTATGGCATAGTAGTAGTGTCCTTACCTCTGAGCTAAGAGATCCAGGTTCAAGTACACCTGTTCTAGTTGTATATTGTAACACTTCTGAGCAGCTTGATAAAAATATCTTGAATGAGGATCATTTGGCACAGTGGTAGTGTTCCAACCTCTGAGCCAGGAGGGCCAGTTCAAATCTCGTGCTCCAGAAATGTGTAATAGTATGACTGAGCAGATTATTTTGAAAATATCTATCCTCCTTTAAAGTTTTCTCTAGGAAATCTATCCTGAGGAATGAAATTCACCAACACATTCCACCCGACCTTTAAATTTACCTGGACCATCTCTGACACCTCCCTCCCCTTCCTGGACCTCTCCATCTCCATTAATGATGACTGACTTGACCCTGACATTTTTTACAAACCCACTGACTCCCACAGCTACCTGGATTACACCTCTTCCCACCCCACCTCTTGCAAAAATGCCATCCCGTATTCCCAATTCCTCCGCCTCCGCCGTATCTGCTCCCAGGAGGACCATTTCCACCACCGGTCACACCAGATGGCCTCCTTCTTTAGAGACCGCAATTTCCCTTCCCACGTGGTTAAAGATGCCCTCCAACGCATCTCGTCCACATCCTGCACCTCCGTCCTCAGACCCCCACCCCTACAACCGTAACAAGGACAGAACGCCCCTGGTGCTCACCTTCGCATAAACCAAATCATCCTCTGACATTTCCACCACCTCCAAACAGACCCCACCACCAGGGATATATTTCTCTTCCCACCCCTTTCTGCCTTCCGCAAAGTCTGTTCCCTCCGTGACTACCTGGTCAGGTCCACGCCCCCCTACAACCCACCCTCCCATCCTGGCACCTTCCCATGCCACCGCAGGAATTGCAAAACCTGTGCCCATACCTCCTCCCTCACCTCCATCCAAGGCCCTAAAGGAGCCTTCCACATCCATCAAAGTTTTACTTGCACATCCACTAATAACATTTATTGTATCCGTTGCTCCCGATGCGGTCTCCTCTACATTGGGGAGACTGGGCGCCTCCTAGCAGAGCGCTTTAGGGAACATCTCCGGGACACCTGCACCAATCACCGCCTGTGGCCCAACAATTCAACTCCCCCTCCCACTCTGCCGAGGGCATGGAGGTCATGGGCCTCCTTCACTGCCGCTCCCTCACCACCCAGATGCCTGGAGGAAGAACGCCTCATCTTCTGCCTCGGAACACTTCAACCCCATCAATGTGACTTCACCAGTTTCCTCATTTCCCCCCACCCCACCTCACCCTAGTTCCAAACTTCCAGCTCAGCACTGTCCCCATGACTTGTCCGGACTTGTCCTACCTGCCTATCTCCTTTTCCAGAAACGTCGATTTTACTGCTCCTCAGATGCTGCCTGAACTGCTGTACTCTTCCAGCACCACTAATCCAGAATATTTTGGTAACTGGTTGTGTCAAGGCCTTGTCTGGTCTAGTGCTATGTCGTAACATGTTTGTAAAAATGTTTGTCATTTCTCAGGATAGATATTTTTAGAGATGCTCTGGAACGCAGATGACTGACCTCCAAAATGACAGCCGCAGGATTCTTTCCCTGTGATTTGTTGAACTGAGGCTGATGTAGCAACCGCTGCAGTAATACTACTTGTAATATGCTACATTTAAATGACAACATTAAGAAGTTGCTGTTGATTATTGAAGTTTACAAAGTACTTCCTGAAATGGCATAACTGGCATCTGCCTCATGTGGAAGAAATGAGTGTGAAGATTACAAGCATTCCATTTTAGAATGATTTGAGAGACGGTCCCCCAGCTAATCAATGTGGGGAAACATTGTGCAGAATGTAACAGGACGATAATAGTAAAAGGCGTTCAACTTTTTCAAATCAAGAAACAGTCCAATTGATTAATCCAGAATAAGTCACACTGAAGCAGCTAGCTATTGATGTGAACTTAAAACGAGAAACAAAAGAAGCCAAATTGGCATGTAATTGCATGTTTGATTGGAGAGAAAAGGGATTCAAAGTGTTGCCCTTTATCTTGAACTTAAGGTGAGTAAATAGTCATTTTAAATGTCAGCAATCTGACATTAGTTTGTTGAGGGATATGAATAAAATGCAGTTAGCTGCTGGAATTGGTGGTTTCTACTAATTAATGAGGAACGTATTCTCAGGAGGTTCTCCTGGCCACAGAAAATTCAGACCAATAGTGTTATATAATCTGTTCTGGGCGGACTTCCAATGCATATGGGAATAATGTTGATGGCACAGTCCACTCCATGTAATGTGAGTCACACTGTTGTTGAAGTATATCAAAGCTCAAAGGCCAGTATGAATCCTGACTCCTGATAGGGAAAATTTAAGTTTATGAACAGTTGCTTTGATTGTTGTGATAGCCTTGCTTAATCATACTTTTACTCTGGCTCAAATTGGAACCCTGAGTTCTGAAAAGAAGGTTTATACACAAGACCTTCCAAGCACTCTTCCTGTAACTAACCCATGAAGAGTTTTGCACAGGATTTGCCTACTTTGATTTTTACTGCACAATCATTTGGCGTGTAATGATCAGCTTTCTCCCTCTTTAAAATTGCAGCAAACAAGTGTCCGACAGTATTTTCTAGGAGAAAGTGAGGACTGCAGATGCTGGAGATCAGAGCTGAAAATGTGTTGCTGAAAAAGAGCAGCAGGTCAGGCAGCATCCAAGGAGCAGGAGAATTGATGTTTCGGGCATGAGCCCTTCTTCAGGAATGTTCCTGAAGAAGGGCTCATGCCCGAAACGTCGATTCTCCTGCTCCTTGGATACTGCCTGACCTCCTGTGCTTTTCCAGCTACAACAGTATTTCCAGCTTTAAAGTTAATGTGCGTTTGCATTTTGGCACAGGTTCCTTTTCACTTTGGCAAGAATAGTCACTGAAAGCCAAGCTCCAATGACAGGTTGGTTGTTTACAGGCCTAGATGCAATTGAATGAAATGGGTGACAATGCACTTGTTTCATTTAGCACCAAATTGACTATTGATCTTTGCAGGAAATCTGGCTAAATTCCAACAGCTGTAACATCTATTCACTATGTGTATTTGAAAGAAAAGGAGTTTTTCCAGCAATCCAAATTTGCCAAAGTGCCCTGGGGAAACTACAGGGCATAGCTATGCAATTGATTTGATGAAAATGAAATGGAGTTGGGCGTGACACGGCATGCTCAAAAGGTGACTAAAGATTGCTTTCTTTTCGTTATGGCCGTGTAACATGCCTACAGCTTTCTAGTCGTTTGTAGACAAGACTGAGTTGCTGGTATTCAAAACTACCATTATTAGAATATGGCATGGTTGTTCAGTTTTGAGAAATCTCTCGTCTCACTGCATACCGTAGATATTGCTGGGGGAAAAAGAACTCTTGTTATTTCTATGACCTGTTCTGAACTGGGAAGGATCAATCATCCATAATGAATGGTGTCTAGAGTTGCTAATAGATCAAATAGCTGAAAACTAGCTCAGCCTCTTAAGCCACTTCTGATTATTGGAAAGTAGTGAATTTATTTGGCCTAAATCACCTTTCTATCAACTTGACTTTTATTTGTAACTGCTAGCATGGGTTTCTCCAGGTTTGTAATTTGAGCAGTGTGCTACTTTTAAATAAGTTTAAATGCTAGCTGAAACTCCTAGCACACCAACAAAAACATAAATCTACAATGAGTTTAGAGTTGACTGTTCATTTATATTTGGTTTTTGCAATTTTTTTCATATTGAAGTAATATTAAAAATATATTTTTGCCCCTTTGACCACTCACCAGGGACAAGAAGATCAATCTGCTCTTAAGTGGCTCACTCCCATTTCTTCGGTCTTGTTTTGAGCCCAAGTACTTTGTATTTACTGCTTTTCCTGGTTTGCCTGTAGGTGGTTGGAATAAATTGAATCCTATCATGGCATCAGAGTACATTTATGCCGTGCAAGTCTGTATAGTTGGCATAAATCTATCTAGGATCCAAATGTTAATCTAAGCCAACCGATAATGACTTGAATCTTGTTGAGTTTTCTTCTGACATTATGAATTTTCTTCACAGGGAGAGTAAAGTTACAGCGCAAAACTAAAGCACAGAAAAAACGTGAAGAAAAGGATAGAGATAGACGGGTAAAAGGGAAACCACAGGAGGATGAATTAAAAGATGCAGATAATGATGACAGCTCTTCCACCACCACTGAAACATCTAATCCAGATGTAGAATCACCCCTCAAGGAGGTTGGTTACTTGCAATATGAACAATTCTATCTTGAAGTGGCGAAGTTCTAAAAGTTTAACATTTTCCTTGTCTTTCCTGAAATTCTATTTCATGTGATCTGTTCCAGGCACATTGAGTTAATTCAACCCTTCTCAAATACTGTGGCTTACATTGGAAGAAAAATTATGCCCTTTTTAACAAAATCTTTACTATTGCTGCTTTGGGCATCTCCATTTACTGCCTCGTGTCAAATTCAATTTTACCCTTCAAGATCCTCTTCAAGAGATTCCTCTTCTATCTGTCACTTCCCAGAATCTCTGACCAACTTCTCCCATAATCTGTTTGAATCACTCGATTTAAGTTTCCATCTTTCTCGACACTAAAGCAGCCCTTTTCAAAGTCTCAAATGAGATTCTTCTTGATGCAGCCATAGTTGATCGTTAATTCACATGCTGATCTTCAACTTTCTGAAAGTATTATGCAACAATCAACCCACCCCCCCCCCCCCCCCCCCGCCTGCCACACACACACACAGCAGGACATTGCTCTGGTCACTTTGGCTGCACTTCTACAAATAGGAATAATGTATTTGGCTTTGTGGCTGTCTCCAAATATGTGCCTGCAGGATATATCCCTGAATTCATTGTCTTCATCTGTTCTGCATCTTGTTGATCTCAGGCCAGCTTCCAAAGGTGTGCAGATACAAGTCTACTTTTCCATTTCTTTTTACTCCTTCTTTGTGTTCATTTGTGCATAATGTCCATGAATCACGACTTGCTGAAGGTCAAAGATGTGAAGTCTGAGGCTCTTTGTCTTCAGAACAGGAACAAGCACTAACTTCATGTTTTCCTCCCTGCTCGCAAGTTGCATTGTAGAATGTATTCAGCCTTTTTTAATCCTATAGGGACCTGCAAATTCTGAAATTGAAGCAAAATCAGAAAATACAGCATAGTGTTTGAAGATTAAATAGCTTAATAATTGGATTTAAATCTTTCATAAGTGGAAGATATTTCAGATGAGCAGTTTATAAGAGAACAGTGTGAAAAGAGCAATTTTTAATAAATCAGATGCACAACATGTAGGGAAAAATGAACAGGAGATAGTTAAATGAAATGATAAAAATGCAGGACAAAAGCTGCCAAGTGATGAGAAGAAACATGGTGTTTTTCAAGCTTAGGCAAGCTTTACTACAGCATTTTAGAAGACAAAAGACAGATGTTAATACACATGGGATGGAAAATTGAGAAGTGGCAGGTGGTTTGGGGCTCAGCCACACTTGTGATAAGTGGTCGACTAATCTGTCTTTAGTCTGTTTGGTGTAGAAATTGGATTGTGAGCACTAAATTCATCATTTTAGATTGGAGGGGAAAAAAACAATTGTTTTCAGCTGGAAAGCGCTGTGGAAAAAGGCAGATTAGCAGTTATTGCATCTCCTGTACAGTCAAAGGAGATTTAAATATTGGAAGAGAAGAACAAATTGTGTGGATGACATTAGGATAATTATTTTGACCACCTTGTCTATGGCATTGCTTCATGCACCAGTCTTGAGCTAGCCAATGTAGCAATAGAAATGAAGAAAGCAATGTTGAACTCCAGGAAAGTCAGGAAAATTGGTTATTGAACAAAGGATATGGAATTACTGGTGAATTATTTGATGCGTGTTTCAAAAGGTCGGGATGGAATAAAAGTACTGAAAGTTTTCACTTCAAATTTACAAACCGAAGTTGACCAGCTTTTGATTTTTATCTTTAGTCTCCAGATTCAGATAAGAAGAAAGGGAAAACGGTATTGTGTATCAAAGAGAAAGATGACGCAGATATGTTCCACGTCTTAAAATCTAAAGGAAAGAAACCAGTAGGAAATGTCAAAAAGGAAACCCAGAATGACATTAAGTCAAGGTAAAGCACTCCTAGCATCAAAATAAGAGTAAATGTAATTGGGTGGCTTTCTTTTGAAGTATTAATTGGGTCTTTTTCTTTTGAAGTTCGCTGGAATTGCCATATACTACTCCATTAGAGAACAAACAACGCAAACCCTTTCCTGCCAAAATAGTATCATCAACCTTGACAAATTGCCCAAAACTAAGGAACCTGCCAAAAAGAGGTAAGGGATTCATGTGCATGCTCTGTGCAAATGCATCGGATTGATAGTGTGCAATTTATTTTTGATGTGGAAAGGTTTTTGTGAACTAATTGTCAGTTTTTACTTTTAGTGCCTGGTAAATTAGTAGATGGAAGACCCTCACCACTGGTAAAATTCCTTTCAAGTGGTTCTGGTCAGGAAATGGGAAATAGCAGCAGCTCAGAGGGTGAAAAAGACTCCCCTCCACCTGAATGGGATATTGTACCTATACCCAAATCTAGTAGCAGTAAGTGACTATTTATTCGGCTCCGTGTTTTGAAAGTATGGGAATAAAGTGCTAGGTCAGATTTTCTTGTATTTTTTAAATCAAAATGGTGCTTGGTGCCTCTATAATCAGCCAGTTATCAACAAGTGAAGATTTCCTCGATCTGTGTCAATCCTTAAAAACATGAGATTATGATGAATCTGAGACTTGAAGTACAGATTGTGCACACTTGGTGTAATCTATACTTTTGCAGTCCATAGTTCAGAGCCTCAATTTTTGTATCTGAATTCTAACTGTGATATAATTTTGATGTACATTCAATTGCCATTTCAGAGCCATGAGTAGGTTGCATTGGTATAAATCATGCTGGAAAAGCACTAATTATTAGTAACAAAAAGGTATTCGTGGAAGGCAGCATGGTGGCTCAATAGTTAGCACTACTGCCTCACCGGGACCTGGGTTCGATTCCACCCTTGGGCAACTGTGTCAGTATGGAGTTTGCACGTTCTCCCCTTGTCTGCATGAGTTTCTTCCAGGTGCCTCCATTCCTCCCCAAAATCCAAAGATGTGCCGGTTAGGTGGATTGGCCATGCTAAATTGTCCATAGTGTCCAGGGATGTGCAGGTGAGGTGGGTAAGCCATGGGAGATGCAAGGTTACAGGGTAGTGGGATGGGTCTGAGTGGGATGCTCTTTAGGAGGAGTATGTGGACGTGGTGGGCCGAATGGTCTGCTTCTACACTGTAGGGATTGTAGAAACCTTGCAGATTTTAAACTGTTAATTCTACTCTTCCTAGTGATTTTGTTCTGGATGTTTAAAGCATGCTCCATGCTTTACAATTGTAAATAATCATTTTAAGGAATGTTGAAATCTTTAAATTATATTCTAGTATTCGCACAAAAAATCGAAATAACTGCATATGTAATGAGGTTATCATTGAATAATTTGAGTATCCCTTCAAAAGTTTTGAAGGTTTATCTGTCTGAGACAGTATTAACATTCAATGTCTAATCAAATGAACTTTGAAATCATTTTTATATTATTGAGCACTTACTGTTAACAATTTTCAGGTTCAGACAGCCTTCAACAGCTTTCCATTCAGACTCTTCATGCCGATGTCTTCTTGAAGAGACAGAGCTCACCTATGCCTGGGCCACCATCGCCCCCACCTGGAACACCTCAAAACTTGATTTTTCGTGCTCCCAGTTACAGTAGCATTGTCAACAATAGGTATCGTCGATTGTTCACTAAATAAAACTAACTTGGGAGCAGTGAAGTGGCGCTTTGAACAAAGAGCGAGGTCCACCTGTACCTCAGCTGGAATTAGAATCAATCAACACTTTTGCTGTTACTCTGAACCACGTGCTAGTTATCTAACCAACTGAGCTAACCGCCCTCTGTTAGGCATGTTTATCTCTGTTATCCACAAGCCTCTCCGTAAGACATTTTATCTCCAATACTTAAGTCACTTAAAAATTATTAACAGTTGTTAATCCTAACCCTGCACACTGAGTTGATTTTGAAAATTAGCATGATGAATGTGAGAACGTGTATAGTTGCATTTGTGTAATGCCTATTGAGTTCACGAGGCACCTTTTTTAAAAGTATTCTAAACTCAGCTGTATATAAAAGTACTTGGTTAAACAAAACTATTTATCCATCTATTACAAAATTCCCCTTGAGGAACCTTTAGAAATCTTTTCCAAGGCACTCATCGTAGAAATTCAAACAAAGTTCCATTGCAGACTTGGGAATCAAGAGGGTATTTTTGCTTTGCCCCTTGATTCACCTTTGGAATGTGAGTTTTGCTGTCAAAACCAGACTTTTTTTCTTTACTGGTCCCAAGTTATTGCTGAAAGTGGTTATGAGCTGCCTTCTTGAGCTGTGGCAGTTGGCACACCCACCAAGCTGTTAAGGAGGAATTTTGGGCTTTTGACCCATTGAAGATACAGTAATACAGTTCCAAGTCAGGATGGTGCATGTCTTAGAAGGAAGCTTACAGGTGGTGATATTCCCCAGTATCTGCTGCCCTTGTTCTTGAGGGTTTGGTTTTGGAAGGCGCTGTCAACATACTGCCCCTTATATCCTGGTGATGAAGAAGTGAATATTTTAAGATGATTAATTGGCTTACTATCAAGTGGGCTATTTTATCTCTGATATATCCCGCATTCTAAATGTTTGAGCTTCACCCTTCCATCACATCCCTGATTACAAAAACCTGTAAATTTTCAGACACGAGTCAGGAGACAAGTTAGCTTTTGTCCACTCTCTGACTTGTGCTTCTCACCACATTATTTAAACATCTGGTCCAGTTCAGGTTCTGGTCAATGATAACCCTCAGCATGTTGTTTTGGGGGAATTCAGTGGTGGTGATGCCATTGAATACAAAGGGAGATGTTCATGACCTGGCACTTTTTTGGCATGAATTTATTAAGAACAGGTGGTTACCTGGTAAACTAGTTAATCATTAAAATTTAACCTGTCGATTTCACTATTTTGTAGATCATACAGCGACTGACTGTAAGAATCCAATCTAATGACAACTAACCCTATCTCATCAGATTTAGCTCATTCACTAGGTGAATAGTCATTGGAAATGGAAATTTTCCTGAAAGTATTTTTTTAAAATCACTATCCCATAACCTTATGTCTAAGAATGCTGGTTAGTGATAACTGAATTAGGTTTAGTAGTAATAACCTTCCTGGAGTTAATAACTGTCATGTTGAATATGTTTATACATTGCCAGAGAACACTGTCAAATCCACAAATTTAATAATTGTTAGAGTAGTGTTCTGAAATTCTGTTCAAACTATTCAAGCTTGATTTAAAAGCAACTATTGCTAATTTCTGAGAATTAACATTTTGAACAGAGATTTATATCTTTTATTGTTTCAGAATGTTCCAAAGTACTTCACAATTGATAAAGTCCATATAAGTTAGTCATAGTTGTAAGTTGTAGTTCTAAACATTTTGAAAGTATAGAAGGTGTATGTTCCCAAGACCTTTGACATTGTGACTGAAAATCACTGAAAATGTTTTGATGATTAGAGGTGTAAAATGGGTTGTACAGGAAATTAGCAATTTTCTGCTGCACCGTTTCAGAGAAAATTAACTGCTGTTTAAACATTTTATACTTGTTTTTCCATGCATTCAAATGTATATTTTGCATGTGCTTAAAAATTTGTATACTAATTTTAGCAAGGCATAGGGTTTTTGTTTAATACTATGCACATTGTTTTTTTTTTTTTGGAATGTATTAGAGTTATCTTGTGTTGTTGCAGTGATGCTGGTATTAAACCAGTGAACAGTAGCAAATCCAAAATTGTAAAATCAGCATCTCTCCCTGGAAAAAATGGCAACCCTACCTTTGCTGCAGTGGCAGCTGGCTATGACAAGAGTCCAGGTAATAACTAGTTTATCAAACTCCTGAAAATAGAGCGAAATAGTGGAACATTTCCATTCCTCTTCCTTTAATAAGCCACTAATTTAGCAAAGACTAAATATTTGCTTCATAAAATATTTTATGTACCTGCAGGCAGCAGCAGTTCAATGAAAACACCTTTAACTAAAGCAGAAGTCTGTGGCAGTATTCCTACTCCTTTATGTAATAGTGTGGCTTCCTTTGACAGTGATGAGTCAGACACCAGGTGAGGGATATTATCTGTACCATAACATGGGTTCTGGGATCTTGAGCTTTAAGGTAGCCAGGAAAAGCAATCTTGTTTCTTGACATTCTTTTGACTATTTCCCTTCCAGTTAGTGTTATTGAGTTTCAATTTTTAAAGTTAAAATACAAGCCTGTTAAAGATTCTAAGTTTATTTTCTGATAGACTTTTATTTCTGGTGAGGCTGTTTTCAAAGTGACTGTGCCCTTAGACAATTCAGGCACCCAGGCAAATGGTCTGGTTGCATGGGTTCAGATCCTATCGTGACAAGTGGTGGAATTTAAATTCTATTAATAACCATCTAGAACTAAAAGATGATGTCAGTTAAACTAACTGAGACTAGTTTTTCTTTTTGCCAAAAAAGCAATTTGGACCACTAATATCCTTTTTCAGGAATGTAACAGCCATCCTTAAATGATCTGGTCTACATGTGACTCTGGCTCAGTCATAGAGATGTACAACATGGAAACAGACCCTGCGCCCGGCCCATATCCCTCCAAACCCTTCCTATTCATATACCCATCCAAATGCCTCTTAAATGTTGCAATTGTACCAGCCTCCACCACATCCTCTGGCAGCTCATTCCATACACGTACCACCCTCTGTGGAAACAGTGGCCCCTTAGGTCCCTTTTATATCTTTCCCCCCTCACCCTCACCCTAAATCTGCCCTCTAGTTCTAGACTCCCCGACCCCAGGGAAAAGACTTCGTCTATTTGTCCTATCCATGCTCCTCATAATTTTGTAAACCTCTATAAGGTCACCCCTCAGCCTCCGACGCTCCAGGGAAAGCAGCCTAGCCTGTTCAGCCTCTCCCTGTAGCTCAAATCATCCAACCCTGGCAATACCCTTTGTAAACCTTTTCTGAACCCTTTCAAGTTTCACAACATCTTTCCAATAAGGAGACCAGAATTGCACGCAATATTCCAACAGTGGCCTAACCAATGTCCTGCACAGCCGCAACATGACCTCCCAACTCCTGTACTCCATACTCTGACCAATAAAGGAAAGCATATCAAATGCCGCCTTCACTATCCTATCTACCTGCAACTCCACTTTCAAAGAGCTATGAACCTGCACTCCAAGGTGTCTTTGTTCAGCAACACACTCTAGGACCTTACCATTAGGTGTATAAGTGCTGCTAAGATTTGCTTTCCCAAAATGCTTGTTTAACGTCAATGCCCTCATATTCACTACAAAGGCAACTAGGGATGTGCAGCAAATACTGATCTTGCTAGTGATGTCACCCTGTGAAAGAATTTAAGAAATTGAAGTTTACTTTTGTGCAGCTGATAGCGTTCCATTTTGTTTCAGCTCCAGTTTGTTGAGTCCGTGCAGTATCAGCACCACCAGCACTACTTCAGAGTTTGCTCCTCCAAACTCATTTTCAGCTTTTGGACCTAGCAACTCTTTCAATCTTACTGGAGGTAATGCATTCAAACTAATGAATAATCTGTACATTGGGAATAGAGGGAAAAGTGGGTCAATTATATGAAGCATCTGTGTGCTTTCTTTTCATGCATGCCAATGCTCCTATCTTAACTGTCTGTGTGGAGTTTGCACATTCTCCGTGTCTGCATGGGTTTCCTCTGGGTACTCCGGTTTCCTCCCACAGTCACAAAGATGTGCAGATCAGGTGAATTGGCCATGCTAAATTGCCCAGCATTAGGTGCATTAGTCAGAGGGAAATTGGGTCTGGGTGGGTTACTGTTCGGTGTGGACTGGTTGGGCTGAAGGGCCTGTTTCCATACTGTAGGGCATCTAATCTAATCAAAATGGTGACCAATGAATAAGAATGTTTTAAAAATTCTGAAACTTAAACCTGGAAAAATAGTGTAAGCAAGTCCTAAATTTTAAAGCTCGCAACTTAACAGGCTAGAATCCACCTTAACTCACCAGTGGCTGTGTTTATCCAGTAATTAATTGGCCAGATGTAGCAGACTTTTACTGGTTTTGATTTGTTAACCTGCTGATCTCAGTCACAGCATCATCATTAATCTTGGCATGTCAAGTGAAGGACAGCAGGTAAGGGTTACCTTCTCTTGTAGCAAGTGCACACATTGACGTTACAGCGGAGTTCTACTCTGTGGTCGATGGCTGACTTCTCCATGCTTTTGCACAAGTAACAGACAGCTTGCAAGAGAGGAGAGTAAGCAGTGTGATTTTACTTCGTGGCATTAATGCTGTTTGATCAGTAATAGAGCTGGAAGGGGACTAGGGAGATGTTGAGCCATCTTGTAGAATAGTAAACATCAGTTTCTTAAAATCAGGTGTATTTCTTCTGTAAAGACTTGACCTTGGCATAGTTTCTGTCCAAAAGCCTAATGTTAAATAAACCATGCATTTGTTTAAGGTTGCTAAATAACACCTTGCTATACAGTTCCTAATATAGGACAACATTTTAACTTACTAAACTGATCATCCTTTCAGATGGTACTGAAAAGGGTGATAATTAGGATGTACTTGGAAGAAAGATTTCAAATGTACCTGTTTAAATATTTTACTAAGAATGGTAGCTTTGCATAATATAAATAGTGCAGTGAAATCTTGGTTCATAGTTATCCCTCAAACCCTGGGAATGATGAGGCCAGACTTTGGTGTCTTGGTTGTATATTTTCTTTTTGATCTTGTGACAAGATAATTCAATTTGACTAAAATGTAACTCCTTTATTCTGGTAAACATTCCTCTCAAATTTAAATCCACAACACGTGTGCAATTGGTATAAGTCATTCCCTTTTTGATATTTTAAAATGGAATTTTGCTGCTAGAGTGCCACTATGCCTTGAGCAATGGAGGTGACTGCAAAAAGCACAAGTGTGCCCTCTGTCTTAATACTGCAGAAATTGCAATATTCTTCTCTATAAAGAACATAATGGGTTTAAAATGGATAAAGAACCTGGCCTGTTTGAATTATATTTAAGGTCATTAAGGGATTTAATGAAAGAGGGGCCTGCAGTCAGCAATGCAGTGAGGCAGGCTGGGAAGAGGGGCCTGCAGTGAGGCAGGCTGGGAAGAGGGGCCTGCAGTCAATTCTTGGTGGGTGGGGAGAAAAAAATGACATCACAGCAAGTCTCCAAGTTCATTGGTATTGGAGAGGGAGTATTTGAAGGCAGGATGGTCAAACCAAACTTCAGACCTGACACGCATGCTAGTTTATCATGTGTGAGTACAGTCAGTTCTGATATAATGCGATAGCTCCATGCTCATGTAATTCCACTTGATAAGAAAATCGCGCAGCAGTCACACCATTTAAACTAATCGGGTCAGAATCTCATTTATAGCCAATATAGGTAAAGAAAGTTCAGGTTCAACAAATAACGATCTAAATTCTTCAATCGCATTAAAGGCAATTCATGTTGAAGAGACATGTGTTATAGCAGAACTGACTCTCTGTTAATTGGTTGGAGCCTGTTATGTTCTCGAGTTTTACCATTGTATATGCATTAATATAAAAGAAAACTGAATAACAAATTAAATACAAACTCATTAAGATCAGCAGTACAGCTGTTGTCAAAGCTGTAGCATATGGAAGCTCAACGGCACCATTGTGATCCAGGGCAAATCAATTTCAATAAGTCTTTGAATTTTGAGCAGCTTCTACTCAGCACTTGAGCTGGAGGCTGAACTAGATGCTGCAATGGGAGGAAGAGTGGTATCTTGATTATTTGTACCAGGAGACAATCGCAACTCAGGATATTCTCATATGGTCAGGCATAGGAGGTCTTCACTACAGGTGAGGCAGACAAGGGACTCCAAGAACAGGAGTACAGTATGTCAGCCTTTGCACTACAGGTTTGAGGTGTGCTCTAGATGAAAACAGGATAGTGGGATGGATGAATTAAATGACAGCATTGCCATGGTACAGGAAGCCATTCAATCGGGGTGGCCGGGGGGGGGGGCGGGGAGAGAGAGCCAAAAGGAATGCAGTGTTAGTAGGGGACAATAAGATCAGGAAGTTTCACATTGTTCTCCACAACAAAGCACACGTGTTCAGGCGTCTGTGTTGTCTGCACAGTGTCAGGTTTCAGGACATCTGTCCTGGGCTGTAGAAAACCTGCCATCGTTTGGGAGGATCCAGGTGTCGTGGTCCTTGTTGCTCTCTTCCCCTGCCAAGGGTCGAGAGTTTTTACAATTCCCATCTTCAAAAGACAGCGAATGCAGAAGTATTTTTTAGGCAGGAATAGATAGGTAGATTCTTGATTACCAAGGGGATGAAGGATTATTGGGGGTATGCAATAGTAAAGAGTTGAGGTAAAAATCCAGGTTAGTCATGATCATCTTGAATTGCAGGCCAGGTTCAAAGGGAGAGTTACTTAATCTTGTGTTTGTGTTAAATAGGCAGACTCTCTGTATGCCATTAACTGTAACTTTCATACTACTAGCTCAGAAGCGTTGACATTTTGAAAACAAATAATAATGTATTTTCAACTTCTGTTCGAACTTTAATGGAGACTGGCATGTTTTGGAGGTTAGTTTGACATGTTATCTGCCTGACAAAAACAAGTGAGATATTTTGAAAGCCTCTGTGGATTGCTGCCAACTTCTTACCATTTCACTTCTGGAATCTGTTGTTCAAAAGTGTATCAGCGGCCAGATGACTGCTGTCTGCTTTCTTTTTCACAGTGATGTAGTTCAGATCCAAGGTAAGGTTAAGAATGGTGGAGACTGTTATTCTTTGTGTAGTAGGTGTCATGGTGCGCACCTTCAATGAGACTGCGCAATAATTATCTAGTTGGGAATGGATACATGGGAAGCATGATATAAAAGCAGGTTGCAGGATGAGTTGCTTTTCCAGAGTGCATCTTTGGAATGTGCATATTTTAATTCCCATTTTGAAAAGTAAATTCAAATTCTAACAATAATTATGCGTCGTTGAGAGAATCTACCAGGTGTAACGGCCTAATGCTCAGAAATGTCTTTTTGCGAATTTAGTTATTCCTCTAGATGAGGGAACGAATGCTTACATGTACATGCTGCTCCAAAGAAATTATAATAAATTTATAACTTTGTCATTGTATCTTGATGTAATTGGATTTCCTTAAAAATTCTGCTTTCTTTTAAGTGTTTTCTGAGTGGAGGGCTGAGAGTCAAATTTCACTCCGATACAGGAAAATACAAGGAAAGAAACTACTGTTTGAACTGTGAATCAATGTTAGTTGGACATTTATAAGTCAAAAGTTTGTAGATACCAAATGGTGCAGTTAAAGGCACCTAACAATGAACATTTTATATTCATTTATAATAACTTTGCAATGTAAGCAGAAAATTTACTGAAGCATGCAGCACCTGAAGTATTAATTAGTTATTTTGTAACCAGTATGAATTGGCACTCCCTAGTGATGTGTGTAGTAGTTCTGGCTTATAATTACGACTTGTAATCAATGTCTTTTAACTGTGTTCTCTAGCTTTCATTTTAAAAGATAATAAAAGGTTATAATTTTTTAAAAAGCTGGACATCTGAAACTAGCAGAAAATACTGGATGTGGATTGCAAGTCAACAGAAATCTGGAAGGAGAAATTGGATTTTATATTTTGCGTTAAACCTGTAGTAGAGAACAATTTATAATAGAGTATAGAGTGAGACATTGGGATTAGGAGTCGACAAGCAAAGAGCATTGGGGAGGGTCTGTAATCGACAGGAGGGCTGTATAACGAAACAAACTGAAGCAAATCTGTGTTGGTAGAGAAACTGTGTTGGGAAAATTTGATGAGATTGAAGGCTGATAAATCCCCAGGGCACGATAATCTGCATTAAAAGTTAATGAAGTAATAAGGAGTAAATAAATAGGCCCTAGAAATAGTGGATGCATTAGTGATCACATTCCAAGATTCTTTAGACTCTGCAGGAATATTCCAGTTTGGAGGGTGGCTAATTTTTAAAAAGGGAGGCAGACAGCAAAAAGGGAATGATAGACCAGTGAGTCTGATGCCAGTAGTGAGGAAGATGCTGAAGGTCATTATCAAGGATTTTATAGCAGAACACTCAGAAAACATTGGTAGAATCCGATACAGTCAGTATGGATTTAGGAAAAGGAAATCGTGTTTTACAAACCTAATGGAATTCTTTTGAGGATGTAACTAGTAGAGTGAATCTGGGAAGTCGGTGGATGTGGTTGTTTGGACTTTCAAAAGGCTTTTGACAAAACGTCCCCCAAAATATTGAGTAAAATTTCAAAGTGCTTGGGTTTGGGGAGCAGTGTATTGGGATGGATAGCAAATTGGACAGCAAACAGCAAACAAAGTAGGATTAAATGGATTTTCTCTGAATTGCAGGCAGTGACTAATGGGATACCACATGGATCAGTAAGAAAACCCTAGTTATTCACAATGATGACTTAGATGAGAGAACTAAATGTAATATCTCAACTTTTGTCAATGGAAGGCTAAGCTGTGAGGAGGATTCTGAGATGTTGCAGTTGTGATTTGGACCAGCTGAGTGAGTGAGCAAGTGCATGGCACATGCAGTATAATGTGGATAAATTTGAAATTATGCATTTTTGGAGCAAAAATAGGAAGGAGGATTATCATTTTGAACATTTGGGGGGGGGGGGAAAATGTTCAAAGTCTGAAAATGCAAAATGCTGGAAATCACAGTAGGTTAGGCAGCATCAGTAGAGAGAGAACCCTCTATATGGATGTGGCCTGATCCATTGAGATTTCCAGCATTTTTTTTTGTTTTTAGTACAGATTCCAGCATCTGCAATAATTTGCTCTTACATAATGTTCAGCAAAACCTGGGTATCTTGTGCACCAGTCACCGAAAGGAAGTGTGCAGATGCAGCAGGCGGTGAAGAAGGTAAACTGTATGTTGCCCTTCCTAGTGAGAGGATTCACATATCATCAGAACAAAGATGTCTTGCTTTTTTTATTTCAAAAATATACTTTATTCATAAAATTATTTGAATCCCTTTACAGTTGATCATGCCATTCTTGTGCATGCATTACATTGCTTTACATACAGACATCAAAATTTATTTTTCCTATATACAAGTCTGTTCATTTACTATCCAGCTCCTCTGTTGAGGCATCAGAGGAGCCTAAATGATTGGGTGGGCCCCCTGTTCTTCTTAGGCAAGCAGATGTTACCCGGTGGTCTTTCCCCACCGCACCTTGGCGGCAGTTGCCCCAAGCTTCAGCACGTCCCTCAACACGTAGTCCTGGACCTTGAAATGTGCCAATCTGCAACACTCAGTCAGGGTGAACTCCTTCAGCTGGAAGATCAATAGGTTTCAGACCGCCCAGAGAGCATCTTTCACCGAGTTGATGATCCTCCAGGTGCAGTTGATCGTCTCGGTGTGGGTCTCGGGGAACAGACTGTAGAGCACAGAGTCCCGTGTCACGGCGCTGCTCGGGATGAACCTTGACAAACACCACTGCATTCCTCTCCAGACTTCTTCTGCATAGGTACATTCCAGAAGGAGGTGTGTGACCGTCTTGTCTCTCTCTTTTTTTTTTTTCCCCCCCCCCATTCCACAGCCGCTTCGAGGGCAGCGGCGGTGCGGCTGAGAGTCCGGGCGTGCATAAATGATCTCACAGGCAGAGCCCTTCTCACCACCAGCCACGCCATGTCTTGGTGCTTGTTGGAAAGTTCTGGCGATGAGGCATTCTGCCAAATGACTTTGACCGTCTGCTCAGGGAACCGCTCGAGAGGATCTGCACTCTCCTTTTCCTGAAGGGTCTCAAGGACAGTACATGCTGACTACTTCCTGATGGACTTGTGGTCAAAGGTGTTTTTCTTCATAACCTTCTCCACAAAGGACAGGTGATACAGAATGGTCCAACTACTTGGAGCATTCTGCAGCAGCGAGGCCAGGCCCATCCTTTGCACCACTGGGGACAGGTAGAACCTCAGTACATTGTGACACTTGGTGTTTGCGTACCGGGGATCCACGCACAGTTTGATGCAGCCACACACAAAGGTGGCCATCAGGGTGAGGGTGACGATGGGTGTTTTTTTTCCTCTCCTGTTGCCTTGTTGCAATTATGCAGGGAATTGATGAATATTGTGTGTAGTTTTGGCCTCTATCTGAGGAAGGATACACTTGTTTTAAAGGGTATGAATAGAAGGTTTATCAAATTGGAATGGCAGGACTGACATGTGAGGAGAGATTGAGTTGTTAGCATTGTATCCACTGGAGTTTAGAAGAATAAGGAGTATATCATAGAAACCTGTAAAATTCTGACAAGACTAGATGCAGTGTGTTTCGGGAGGGGACATAATTTAAGGACCACTGAGGAAACATTTCTTCTTCCACAATGGCGAGCCTTTGGAATTCACTACCACAAAGTGTTTGAATGCCAAGCATTGTTTTCACTGTGGTAGATTTAGCTCTCATGGCTAAAGGGATCAAGGTAAGGGGGAGGGCAGGATTTGGGTGTTGAGCTTGATGATGAGCTGTGATCATGTTGAATGATGGAGCAGGCTCAAGGGGTTGAATGGCCTACTCCTGCTGCTATCTTGTGTTTATTGACAAAGGGGTATGATGGTGCATGTTAAAAGAGCCAATAGGTAGAAACAATTGGGCCCAGGCCAAGTGCTAATGGCAAATACAGAACCATTTGAATCTATTTAAAATAAAATCGAGAACTGCAGATTCTGGAAATCTGAAACAAAAACATGTACCTAGAGGAACTCAGCAGGCCTGATGTTGCCAGACATTTGTTGTTGAACTTGATGTTGAGGCTGTGACAGGTTTGATCAGGAGGTGGGCTGATGTGCTAATTTTAATTTTCTGGAGTTGGGGAAGGAAATCAAAATGTGAAGCAGGAGCTAGCTAAAGCACACTCCACCTTTTCTATGATTTGATATTAAATAGTCATTTAGTCTTTGAGAAATTGCTACATTCTTTCTACTTGTTTTTTTTAAAAAAATGGAAATGTACTGTATTCAAACATCCATCAATCCATTAGATAGATTAGATTACTTAAGTGTGGAAACCGGCCCTTTGGCCCAACAACTCCACACCAACCCACCGAAGAGCACCCACCCAGACCCATTCCCCAATCCATATTATTTAATTCTCATCTTCCATCAGGGGTCCTCTCTAGTGTTATAAAAGAACCCAATTTTTTAACAACCTCATTTTAGCCTCGAAAGCAGCATGTAAACCATGCATACATATCCAGCTCTGCAAAATAATCAAGTCCATTATGAAAGAGTAACATTGACATTTTTACTATAACATTTTTTAAGTATAACACTTGGACAATAGCTTGTTTCATCAAAAGGTTGGCACTGCTGCCTCACAGTGCCATGGACCCAGGTTTGATTCCACCTTTGGGTGACTGTCTGTCTGTGTGGAGTTTACACATTCTCCCCTTGGCTGCATGGGTTTCCTCTGGGTGCTCCAAAGATGTGCAGGTGGATTAGCCACACTATATTGCCCATAATGTCCAGGGAAGTGAAGGCGAGGTGATTAGCCATGAGAAATGCAGGATTACAGGGAAAGGTAAGGGGGTCTGGATGGGATGCTGTTGGGTGAGTTGATGTAATCTCTGGGTCAGTTGGCCTGCTTCCATACTGAAAAAGATTCAATGAATAAATTGTTATTCTATTCTAGTACATATTATGGATGTGCAGATATTTTTAAAGTAATGACTGAAGTGATGAATAGAATGTTTGGCTATCGTCCATTTTGTTTCTCATTGATATTGAAATTTGTTTGTGGTGTTTCCTGCAATCGTGTAGCCAAATTCAAAGACCAGGCAAGATATTTTAACAATTCTGTTCGTGTGCAGTAAAATAGAAACTAATTGTTTTTAGTGACAAAATGTGATTACTCATAATGGGTACTTCTAAATAATTTCCACAGTAATTAATTTTCAATCAATACATTAAGAGGAATGGCTTTGTTTTAAATACCATTGAATTAATGGGTTGAGTGCTCTAGTCTTTGTGTGGAGCTTGATTTTGCAAGTTCCGAACCAGGGTTCATAGTCAAGATATGAGGTAGGCTATTTAGGCCTGAGATGAGAATTTTCTTCACCTAGCCTGTGGAATTCTGACAAATCAGTTGAGGCCAAAACGTTAAACACTCTCTGAAGAGTTGTGGATAGTCCTTAAGGCCACAGGGCTAAAAGGGTGTGGGCAAATGTGAGAGCGGATATGGAATTGGATGATCGGCCATGATGATGATGATGATGAATGACACAGCAGGTTTGAGATGCCTATTTCTGCTGTCTTCTATGTTTCTATGGCACCCACAGGTGAGAAAGCTAACCTTTTTTTAAATGCCCTTTATAGAGGGTGGGGAGGAAGGAATACTTATCTTCCATATTGAAAGAGTAGGCTTTAAAAAATGTGCTGCTGTTGCTTTGAGAATATACCCTTTCTTTATAACAAAAGTAGAAATTGCTCAAAAAGCTCAGCAAGTCTGGCACCATCTGTTGAGAGCAAACCTTTTCTGGTCCAGTGACCCTCGTTCAGAAGTTTCTGCCTTTACCATTTTTCAAGTCAGTTTGTTCCAGATTTCCCATTTCTTTCCCCCCCCCCCCCAGTGAACATTGTTTCCCTCGCATTCCTTCTAAACCAACTGCCCCTTTAGCTTAAATCTCTGGCCCTTAGTCATTGATCTTCCTCCACCAGGAAATGTTTTTTCTGTCTACTTTGTGTAACCCCAGTCTGTCCAATTTTTCTTCAAGTTCAAGTTCTCCAGCCCAGGCAACATCCCCTGGTCAATGTCCTCTGCACCTTCTCCAGCACAATTACATCCGTCTTATAATGCGGATTCCAGAATTGCAAACAATTCTCTAGTTTTGGCCTAACCAAGATACTACTGTTCATCATGAATTCCCTTGCCTTGTTCATCCTTCCCTACTGCATCACCTCGTGCTTATCTGGGCCTAATTCCATTTGTCACTAATTAGCCCAACTGACCAGCCCTGTATATCCTCCTGTAATCTAAGGCTATCCTTCTTGCTGTTTACCACCCCACTAATTTTTTTGTATCATCCACAAATTTATTGGTCAACCTTCCTAATTTCAAACCTAAATCATTTTATATGTGCCACAAGCAACGAAGGCCCCAACACTGATTCACGTGGAACCCACTGGACACAGGCTTCCAGTCACAGAAACACCTCTCAGCCAGTCTCCTCTGCTTCCCGCCATCCAATTTGCTAAATTTCCTCTATCCTATAACCTTCGCTATTAATCTTTTATTAAAAGACTTGCTGAAGTCCAAGTAGACTGCATTGAATAAATAAATCTACACACCTGATTACCTCTTCAAAAGCTGGTCAGACATGACCTCCCCTTATCAAAGCATGCTGGCTATTCTGGATTAATCTCTACTTCTCCAAGTACAGGTTAGTTCTGTCCCTCTGAATTGCTTCCATACACAAGGTGCACTTAACTGTTCTATAGTTTCCCAGTTTTTTTGCTCTCTCTCTCACGTGCTCGCTCTTCCCCCTCCACCCCCTTCCCCTTCACCTCCCTTCTCTCTCCCCGGAGTTATAACATTAACTCTAGTTTCTTCTCTCCGATAATGCCAGATCTGCGGTTTCCCCAATGCACTTTGTTTAATCATTCATTGAATTAGAACGGGAGAAGATTCAGTGGAGCACAAATATATTAGATTAGATTCCCTACAGTATGGAAACAGGTCCTTTGGCCCAACCAGTCCACACCGACCCTCTGAAGACTAACCCACCCAGACCCATTTCCCTCTGACTAGTGCACCTAACACTATGGGCAATTTAACATGGCCAGTTCTCCTGACCTGAACATCTTTGGATTGTGGGAGGAAAGCGGACACCCAGAGGAAACCCACGCAGACACGAGGAAAATGTGCAAACTCCACACAGTCGCCCGAGGCAGGAATCGAACCCGGGTCCCTGGTGCTGTGAGGCAGCAGTGCTATAACGGCCTTGCCATCGTGCCGCCCCTAAATACTTGTATAGACTTGTAGAGATCTGTGTCTCTACTGTACATTGAGTAGGAACCCCTTCTTATATTTAATGAAAAAGGCATTTGCAAAATAGCTTAAGCTCAGTAAGCTAGTGAGCGAGCACAAGTGGGAAAATAAAGTATGCTAGTTGAGTAAAAGAACCATATGTTAATGCCACTATTCTTTTGCTTCACACAACTGCACCATTTCCCTTGTCAATTGTATCAGAAGGGAAGATTTTAACTGCAGAATTGCTGCAGTCTCTATGTTCCTGTTGTATATATTTATTGTATGTCTTCATAATTACAATAATAAACCTTTAAAATTGCCTACCTGAATGAGAGGAAGGCACAAAGAGCGGGTTTTCTTTTTACATTATCACGCAGCAGTAAGTCAATAAAAAGGTTTTAATTTGGACTGGCTTAACATTCAATAGAAATTAATTTAAAATGATAAAACTTTGATTTAAATTTATAGATCAGTACCACATTTCATAGTATGCACAAATGATATTCGTGGGTTTTATATTAGCTGCCCATACATTCTAATTGAGTGAGTTCCAATAATTCCAGTATTTTATGCATTTGTGTTTAATTTGCATTATTCCTGCATTCGGTTCTAGAAGTCTTCAGCCCTCATGTACTTTCAAGAGCAACCTTTAACCATCAGGAAGTTGCCCAGAATTGGCCAGATTACAGTTCTGCTTCATCTACATCCATTTGGGATACCACCTCACCTGATGCTCGAAATACCTGGCCATCTAACACAGTTTCTCCAACTCATTCAACTTCGGTAAGTATTGGTGCACAAGAAATGGCAATTAACATTTTTTTTAAAAAATGGACAGTACATAAGTTCAGGTTTATCCCATAAATAATCGTAGTTAAAATATAGGGGAAAGGGAGTTTATGAAATTTTGTCAAATATAGGTATTTAATTTTTATGCTTTCTTTAAAAAAACAATTATTTTGAAGCAAATTACTTGTTGCAGATACTTCATGTCTCCAACCCTTTCTATGCCCAATTATTTCCAATAACATGGAATACATTGTGGGAAATATGGAAGTGTTTAACAAACAAAACAAATAAGTGGCAGTTATCTGAGGAAAGGTCCTAGGGAATGTTTCTGAACCTTGGAATGCAGATTTATAGCTCCTTGAAAGTGGAGTCAAGGTAGATAGGATAGTGAAGAAGGCGTTTAGTATGCTTTCCTTCATTGGTCAGAGTATTGAGTACAGGAGTTGGGAGGTCATGTTGCGGCTGTACAGGACATTGGTTAGGCCATTTCTGGAATATTGCATGCAATTCTGGGCTCCTTATCAGAAGGATGTCGTGAAACTTGAAAGGGTTCAGAAAAGATTTACAAGGATCTTCCCTGAGTTGGAAGATTTGAGCTATAGGGAGAGGATGAATAGGCTGGGGCTGTTTTCCCTGGAATGTCAGAAGCTGAGGGGTGACCTTATAGAGATTTATAAAATCATGAGGGGCATGGATAGGATAAATAGACAAGGTCTTTTCGCTGGGGTGGGGGAATCCAGATCTACAGGGACAAGGGTTTAGGAGTGAGAGGGGCAAGATATAGAGGGGCCTAAGAAGCAACTTTTTCAGAGGGTGGTTCATGTATGGAATGAGCTGCCAGAGGAGGTGGTGGAGGCTGGTACAATTGCAACATTTCAAAGGCATCTGGATAGGTATATGAATAGGAAAGGTTTGGAAGGATATGGACCGTGTGTTGGCAAGTGGGGCTAGATTTGGGTTGAGATATGTGGTCGGCATGGACAAGTGGACTGAAGGGTCTGTTTCTGTGCTGTACATCTCTGACTGACTTGAAATTGATTGATCACAACAGGAGAGTGTAGAAAATAAATGCATTTATCAATTTTTGCTGGCTGGAATGATGTTGGTGAAGGTTAACAGGATAGATTTGCAGGTTCTGTGCCAACTGAAATAATCTGATCTGCCAGTACAGGCATTTAATGCTGCAATGCTTGCTGCTATCAAATACTCCCTTTGTGGTTTTACTTGGAGCACATGAAAGAGTGCCTGAAAATTTAAGTATGATGCAAAAATGCTGGAAAGGTCTTTTTCCTCAGAGGCTGAATAACAAATGGTGTGTCATCTTTGGATTACATCAATGTTTGATTTCATAATAGGCTGGACCTCAGGATGCCTAGTCTAGTGACATTACCACTGCATTATCACTAAATGTGTATGAAAGGTTTTTTGCTTGTATAACAATTGCCAAAGGATTTCCAGTAATGTTTTTAATAATTTAATGTGAACCCTTGTCTCCTCTCTTAGTCAATCCTTTTGGGTAATTCCACCAGCAGTCTTTGGTCTACCACTCCTTTCAGCAATCCAATTTGGTCCACTAGTCGAGACAACAGCCTTCCTTTTTCCACTCCAGCAAGCAACAACACAATGGCGAATGTTGATCTTGTAGGAGGAGAAAATACCGCTCCTGGCCTAATTGATGACCTTGTACGAATGTTTGACCCATGGAAGAATCTTGACAATATTTGGAGACCTACTCCAGGGCGACGAAGCTCTGACCCCTGGTCAAATAATGCAAATTTTCCTCACGAGAACTAATCTACAGGTGTTCACCGCTATTAGTGATACACAGAACCTGATTACAAATACAGTATGACACCGCTTAAAGAGTGAAATTGATCAAGCTGAGCCTGTAGTCCAGAAACCTTTCACTCAAGTTTCTTTGCACAACTCCAACAGATGTTTAATCAGAGTTGCACAAGGAAATTTTGGGGCAAATGTTCCTGATAAAGGGATCCAGTTCTCAGCCATATCTAATCACTATTTTCGCTTCTTGCCACACGATTATGATTCATATCTGCTATAAACAGTTCCTCAATCCTGACTGTAATTATGGTTTGTATGAGATTTGTTACAGTTGTAACAGAGGCTTTGTTCATTATTCAGGTCGAAAGAAGAAAATCACTGAAGTATTGTCATCTTCCTCTATTCAGTGAAATGCATCTTAAATTTATTTTCAGTTTGGAAAATAAAAGGGAACAAGACATAAGAATTTTATGCGCATCCCTTTATATAACATCCATATAAAGCATTGTGATGTGTTTTTAAGAAAATGGAGAAAGGTTTCTCTCCCAGTATTAAGTTCCTCTGTTTTTGTGAGAAAAAGAATTAATGGAACCCTTTGTTTTTAAAATGCAAAGTGGGTGTTTTAGAAATGGGAATGTGTTGGTAAAACAATAAGTTATAATTATGTATCCAGCATTTTGGCTTTCATTTGTATTTAAAAGGGCAACAAAAATCAACAAGATTATGGCCGAGTATAATGAGGAAGAAAGCTGTAATCACAGTTCCTTTTTGGTTTTCTTTTTCTGTCATCATAATGTGCTCCACAATGTGTGCTGTTGGCTGTTAACTCTGGCAGCAGCATGTAGACCTAAACTTTATGGAGACAACAAGATCCCCCTTTTGTGTTCTTTGATTGAAACACAATTCTCTTGGTTGTATTTTTTGAGATAAATAAAGTTTTTCAGAAACTGATCTTTTGGATCTGGGTTAATTTATTTTAAAATGAGTCAGGATGTTCAAATACTTTGTTATTCTGTTGATCCAGCACATTGCAAACTTAGCACCACTTTATGGTGATATGATAGATCTAATCTTTTTACAAAGCACTGTTCCTTAATCATTTCATGTTCCATATTTGTAAAAGTCCATTCAGTGTGTGCGCTGGGCCAACATTCGTTGCCCATTCGGAATTGCCCAGATGCTAGTTAAAAGTCGGCCATATTGTGGATCTGGTGTCACATGTCACAGACCAGGTAAGGATGGCAGTTTCTTTCCTTAAAGTGAACCAGATGTGTTTTTCCTGATGACTGACAATGGTCATGATTAGATTTTTTTGTGTTCCAGATTTTTTTTTTTTTAAAAATGCCACAGTCTGTCATAGCAGGATTCAAACCCAGGTCCCCAGAACATTCCATGGTCTCTAGGTTAATAGACTAGCAATGATACACGAGGCCATTATCCCTCCTCCTTGCTAATGGGGTGGAAATCCATAAACCTGGCTTTTTTCTAAATAAACATCATGTGTTTCATTCTGTAACACTTGACTTCCAATCTACTCTAGATCTGTTTTTTTTCCCTACAATACTTCTGTCTTCATCTGGTTCCAAAGATTTTTTTGTTTATAGTAGTTATGATGTTTCACAACCAAAATGATTACTGTCATACTAACTCTCTGACATTTTCAATTTCCTTTATGAATTTAGTTTGAATTAAAGTGTTGGTGGTTTCCGAAACTATGCAAATTCACTGTTTTAAGGTTTGGTCTCATAGAACATAGAACATTACAGCGCAGTACAGGTCCTTTGGCCCTCAATTATGCGCAGACCTGTCATACCAATCTGAAGCCCATCTAACCTACACTATTCCATGTATATCCATATGCTTGTCCAATGACGACTTAAATGTACTTAAAGTTGGCGAATCTACTACTGTTGCAGGCAAAGCATTCCATACCCTTACTACTGAGTAAAGAAACTACCTCTGACATCTATCCAATAACTATCACCCCTCCATTTAAAGCTATGCCCCCTCGTGCTCACCGTCACCATACTTGGAAAAAGGTTCTCCTTGTCCACCCTACCTAACCCTCAGAAGCACATTCTAACATTGCTAACACTATTCCATCATATGAATTTCTGCAGTGCAGAAAGGTTCATTGTAAATGGTGGAACTGATTTTTGAAGAAAGTCGTTTATTTACTTAAGATTATAGGGACTATGGAAAAAGCTCAGCTAGAACATCAAAATATTCCATACTATCGTGGTACAACTTCAGCAGTGTGACCACCACCATCAGCATCACCTCTCCACCTCCCCCAGTTGCTACTGGTCCCTTTCCTTCATTACTGAACAGCCATTAAAACCATCTGGCAAAATTAGAAGAAACATTCCTTCAATTTTGGTCTCTGAATTTCTCTCAACTCTGGTTTAAGTGTTCTGGATTTCATGACCATTTAACATTTTATTTTGGAGCATGATGGGTATATAGGATTTAATTATTTTGCTACGGTTTCTTGAGACAAGACTGCAGGACCTGTGGGAATTGTTGGAATCTTTCCTGATTTTCTCTTTTGCTTGCATTCTCCCAACAAGTACAATGTATTGCCAATTCATTCTCCAATTTTATTTGTTAGCTCAATTATCTGTCTACCTATTCCATATTTTTCACCAAACCTGTGTTGCACTGTTAAGAGTTTAAATTCCTTAAAGTTTGATAGCACAGGATAGCTCAGCCCATCTTGTCCATGCCAACTATCCGCAAAAGCAACTTCGCTAACCCTACTACACATTCCTTTTCCCCTATACCCCTGCAATAGTTTTCTTTTTCAGATAAGTTTAGATTACTTAGTGTGGAAACAGGCCCTTCAGCCCAACAAGTCCACACTGACCTGCCGAAGCGCAACCCACCCAGACCCATTCCCCTACATTTACCCCTGCACCTAACACTAGGGGTAATTTAGCATGGCCAATTCACCTGACCTGCACATTTTTGGACTGTGGGAGGAAACCGGAGCACCCGGAGGAAACCCACGCAGACACGGGGAGAATGTGCAAACTCCACACAGTCAGTCGCCTGAGGTGGGAATTGAACCCAGGTCTCTGGCGCTGTGAGGCAACAGTGCTAACCACTGTGCCACCATGCCGCCCACAAATTTATCCAATTTATTTCTGAAAGCCTCAATTGAATCCGTGTCGGCTACACTCCTGGATAGTTTGGTGCTCAACAGTTTAGTGTAAATGTGGTTGGAAGGAACCCATGGGCCTTTTTGTGCTGTATGAATCAGAGGAGGAGTAGATGGGTGTCCTACACACAAATAGGAGGAGAAACAAAATACATGACTCCTTGATCCTGCTCCACCATTCAGTAGAATCATGCCTGATTTTTGTTTTGGATTTCACATTCCCATCAACCCCAGGTATCCCTTAGTTCCCCAACTTAATACAAATTTATCTCCTCCAATCTTAAAATGTTCAATGACTCTGCCTCCACTGTCTAAGGCAATCCCCTATCATAAACCCAAGTCCATCTTCAGTAAATTCAACGCCCACCCTCCAGACCTTTCTGGAAAAGAGAGTGCGACAAACTAATGACTGAGAAAATACCAACATCCCCATCATCATCAGCATCATCATCATCTTAAAAAGTAGAGCTCAGTTTTAAGAACTGTTTCTTAGTTTTAGTCTCTTCTATAAGGGAAAACATTCTTTCAGAATCCAACCTGTTGAGTTTCCAAGATCTGATACATCTCCCTCTCTGGGGAAACAATGGAACTAGAGTAACATCACTGGGCTAGTGACCAGAGCCCCGGTGTAATGGGCTGGTGATATGGAATCCCACCATAATAGATGGTAACATTTGAATTCAATAAAAACTAGAATTAACTAGAATTTGTGGGCGGCACGGTGGCACAGTGGTTAGCACTGCTGCCTCACAGCGCCAGAGACCTGGGTTCAATTCCCGCCTCAGGCGACTGACTGACTGTGTGGAGTTTGCACATTCTCCCCGTGTCTGCGTGGGTTTCCTCCAGGTGCTCCGGTTTCCTCCCACAGTCCAAAGATGTGCAGGTCAGGTGAATTGGCCATGCTAAATTGCCCGTAGTGTTAGGTAAGGGGTAGATGTATGGGTGGGTTGCGCTTCGGCGGGGCAGTGTGGACTTGTTGGGCCGAAGGGCCTGTTTCCACACTGTAAGTAATCTTATCTAACATATAGTCTAATGGCAATCATGTAACCATCGTCATGTGTTATTTTAAAAAAGTCCCATCTGGATCATTAATATCCTTCAAGGAAGGTAACGTTATCCTTAGCTGTTCTGCTACCTTCTGACTCCAGAACCACAACAATGTAGTTAACTACTATCTGAAATGGCCTCGTGCCAATGAGCTCAAGGAAAATAACAAACAAAATGCTTATTCAGACACTTGACACCCACACCCCATCCAGAATAAGTAATTAATATAGTCATAAGCAATCACATGTGCCTTCACAGGTTCATATTCCTCTGTACCCTGCCTGTTCAGTGTGTCTGTCTAAATGCCTCCTAAACCTTGCTGTCATATTGGCTTCTACAACATTCCTTGACAATGCATTTCAGACACCTTCTCCAGGGCAACTGGGGATAGGCAATTAAAGCTGGCTTCGTCAGCAAAACCCTAAATTCCCAAATGAATAAAAGCAGCTTTTTAGATGCAACTCACTGTGGACAACTATCCATGGCCATTTGATGCCATCTATTGCTATTTTAAACTCTAAATCCTCTGTCCTATGGTTTCAAGTTCCCCTGAGAGTCCAAAACTTCAAGTTCGCAATCGGTAAAACCCAATTTCAAAGGAAACATCTCATACAACACAAGGTAAAGAGTGCTGATTGGTCAAAGCATTACCATGGCAAATGCACCAGGGTATAGTTAATAGGGGAGCTGGAAATGTGTTGCTGGAAAAGCGCAGCAGGTCAGGCAGCATCCAGGGAACAGGAGAATCGACGTTTCGGGCATAAGCCCTTTTCCAGCAACACATTTCCAGCTCTGATCTCCAGCATCTGCAGACCTCACTTTCTCCTCCTTTTATGATAGGGGAATAGAGGGTTGTGGGGAACAGACAGCAGAGCTGAGACTACAGCATAATCATACTGAATAGCATTGCAAGCTCAAAGGGCTGAATGGCCTACTTCAGTTCGGAAGTCCTATGTTCCTGTAAAGACCTACCCACACTGGCAACATTTTATTATTGAGCAGGCACCAATTTTACCAGATTTATTTCTGAGATCAAAGTTTTAAATGTTGCTGGCTTTAAAAATGAATGATCTGTGAATAATGCTGTTGTCCAGGTGAACGAAACATTGACCATGAGATTTTCCTTAATACCATATCCAGCCTAGAGTTTCTGAAACATTTTTATACAGATTCTATATATGCACATTTTTGTGTAATATAAACTATTTTTAACTTTAAAACATCACCCAAATGTTGGAAAATAGATTTAAAAATATCAAAAACAAATCTGTTTTGGACCCTAAGAAATCTACTTTACCCAAAATCTTCTTGCAAGTTAGTTTTCTTCCTACATTATAGTTGGATGACATGGCATTCATGCCCCACTACACTCCGACTGTAAGTACACTCCGATTGCAATGCACCATAAATGAGACTGAAGTTTAAACTTCTGCAGAAAGTCAAAGCAAGCTGAAGATTATAATCCTAGACCCCTAGTAAAATCAATGTGAATCAGAGGAAACACACTTCACTGATTGCAGTCATACCTGACACTTAGTAAGATGGTTGTGTTGTTAGAGGTCAGTCAACTCCGCTCCAGAACATCTCTGTAGGAGTTTTTTTTTTAGATTACGTAGTGTGGAAACAGGCCCTTCAGCCCAACAAGTCCACACTGACCCTTCGAAGAGCAACCCACCCAGACCCGTTCCCCTATATTTACCCCTTCACCTAACTGCGGGCAATTTTGTATGGCCAATTCACCTAACCTGCATATTTTTGGACTGTGGGAGTAAACCAGAACACCCAGAGGAAACCCACGCAGACACTGGGAGAATGTGCAAACTCAACACAGACAGTTGCCTGAGGTGGGAATTGAACCCAGGTCTCTGGTGCTGTGAGGTAGCAGTGCTAATACTGTGCTGTTCCTCAGAGTAGTGTCCCAGGCCTAACCATCTTCAACTGCTTCATTAATGACCTTCCCTACATCATAAGGTGAGAAGTGAAAATGTTCACTGATGCTTGCACAATGATCAACACCACTTGTGACTCCTCAGATACCAAAACAGATCCCAAATGCAACAAGATGTAGACAATATCTAAGCTTGGGCTGAAAGGTTATAACATTTGCACCACACAAATACCAGACAATGACCATCTCCAACAAGAGACAAATGAACTATCAGCCCTTAACATTCAATATCATTACCATCACTGAATCCCCTACTATCAATGTCCTGGTGTTACTATTGACCAGAAAATGGACTATCCATTCTGCTAGTGTCTACAAGAGCAGTTTAGAGGCTAGGCATGCTGTGAGTAACTGATTTCCTGACTTCAAAGTCTGTCCACCACCTACAAGCCAAGTCAGAAGTGTGATGGAATATTCTCCACTTGCCTGGATGAGTGCAGCTCCAACAAGACTCCAGTTGCTTGAGACCATCCAGGACAAAGTAGTCCACTTGATTGGCACCACATCCATAAACATTCACTCCCTCCACCTCTGGTGAGTAGCAGCAGTGTGCACTACAGACTTTCACCAAGGGTCCTTAAACAGCACATTCACTTCCACCCAAAAGGACAAGAACAGAACATATGTGGGGACACTTGTGTGCAAGCTCCCCTCCTATTGCATGATATTGCCATTCATTCACAGCCATTAGATCAAAGTCCTGGAATTCTTTTTACAGCAGTATTGTGGGTCTACCCACATGAAGTCAGCAGTTCAAAATGGCAGCTATCCACGACCTTCTCAAGGGCAATTAAGGAAAAAAACAATGCTGGCCCAGCCAGCAGTACCCAACTTAAGCTGCCTATTGCAATTTGGACCTCAAGTTATTGGGTTACATTATGGCTTTTATCAGGTTTTGCAATGTGTGGTCAACTTTGCTAAACTTGGTCTGATGGACTGTGTTTGAGCTGCTCTCCGCCTCACTACAGTAAGGTCACCTGGTGCTTTCTCACTCAAAACCTTTTTGATTTGTGCCACCTTTTGACTCGAGCAATTTCATAAACAATAAACAGTTGATGCAGATTGGAGATATTATTGCATCTTGGTCTTTTTTTTTGTTCTTTCATTCCAATGATTAGGTCAATTAATCTACACAAGCCATTCTACTGAACTTGAGTGTTCATTTTTGGTATCAACGTAGAAATGTAATTTAAAATTTAAGCAAATATTTCCAGAACCGCTACCTAATTTGGTCTAACATATGATGAACGGCTGTGGATCCTGGCATTGTATTCGTTAGATTTTAAAAAGTTGAGGGGAGATCTAATAGAAACTTAGAAGATAATACATGGCTTAGAAAGGGTGGATGCTGGGAAGTTGTTTCTGTTAGACAGGGGGACTAGGACAAATGGGCACAGCCTTAGAATTAGAGGGGCTCAGTTTAGAACTGAAATGAGACATTTCTTCAGCAAGACAGTGGTGGGCCTGTGGAATTAATTGCCATGGAACACAGTGGAGAGACCGGGACGTTAAATGACTTCAAGGCAGAGATTGATAAATTCTTTATCTCGCAAGGAACTAAGGGCTACGGGAAGAGTGCAGGTAAGTGGAGTTGAAATGCCCATCAGCTATGATCGAATGGCAGAGAGGACTCAATGGGCCAAATGGCCTTACTTCCACTCCTATGTCTTATGGTCTAATTTGCTTTACATTTAGAACACAAATGCAAAACATTATAGTAACAGATGTCTATCAGAAAGAAATAAATGGTACTAAGCATTTCCTTGATATTGATATCTGGTTTCTTCAGGAAGGCCAGCATTGATCAAAAATGTTTGACCTAGAACAAGATTATGTTCTTAAGACCGACAACAATAATTTTGCTTAACTCGTTAAGTCCTTCAGGTTTTCTTTTTTTTCTCTTCCCTGTTTAGTCCTGGGTGGGCTTTCGGCGTAGTGGTGTATGGCTATTAGGTCAGTTGCATGTTCCTTCTGCAGAATGTGGCAGGTGAGAGACACAGCTCATGTCTCTGCTGACCACATCTGCGCAAAGTGCACCCAACTCCTGCTCCTCAAAAACCGAGTTAGAGAGCTGGAGCTGAATGAACTATGGATCATCCAGGAGGCTGAGGGGGAAATTGAGAGGATTTACAGGGGAGGGGGGGTCACTCCGCAGACACAGGATAGGGACAGCTGGGTTACAGTCATGGGGAGGAAAGGGAACCGGCAAACAGCAGGAATCCCTGTGGCCTTTCCCCTCGGCAATAAGTATACCGTTTTGGTTACTGCTGGCGGGGACAACCTACCTAGGGAAAGCCACAGTTGTAAGGTCTCTGACTGAGCTTGGTACTGGGGCTCAAAAGGAAAGGTGGTAGGGGACTCAATAGTTAGGTGGATTGACAGGAGATTTTGTGGTCAGGAACAGGACTCCCAGAAGGTATGTTGCATCCCAGTTCCAGGGTCTGGGATGTCGCAAATCAGGTTGACAAGATTATGAAGGGGGAGGGTGATCAGCCAGAAATCGTGGTACACATTGGCACCAATGATTTAGCCAAGAAAGGGATTGAGGATCTGAAAAGTGACTTCAGACAGGTTGGAAGCTGAAGAGCAGAACGAGTAGAGTTGCTACCGGTGCCACGAGATAGTGAGATGAGGAACAGTCAGCGAATGCAGCTTAACACGTGGCTGTGAGGCTGGAGCAGGAGGGAGGGCTCCAGGTACGTAGACCATTGGGATACCTTCTGAGGAAGGTGGGACCTGTACATGAAGGACGGGTTACACCTGAAATTGGAGGGGCACAAATGTCCTGGGTGGGAGATTTGCTCGTGTGATTCGGGAGGGTTTAAACTAGTTTAGCAGGGGGGTGGGAATCCGATCCACATGTCTGAGAGGAGGACAGTTGCAGTTGGGACTGTGATAGGATATATTTAATCTATCAGGAAGGTTTCTCACGCAATGAAACAAAGGGATCGGTTAAAGTCTGTCTGCTTTCATGCAAGGAGTGTCTGAAATAAGATTGACAAACTTAGAGCATGGATCAGTACTTGGGGCTATGATGTTGTGGCCATAACGGAGACGAGGGTTTCACAGGGGCAGGACTGGTTGCTTGATGTTCCAGGGTTTAGAACATTTAAAAAGAACAGGAAAGGTGGAAAAAGAGGAGGGGGTGTAGCATTGCTAATCAGAGTGCATCACAGCTACAGAAACAAAGGTTGTTGAGGAAGGTTTGTCTACCAAGTCAGTATGGGTGAAAGCGAGAAACAGCCAGGGAACAGCCACCGCATTGAGGGTTTTCTACAGACCACCTAATAGCAGTTGAGAGATTGAAGAATGCATAGGCAGGCAGATTCTGGGAAAATGCAGAAGTAGCAGGGTTGTTATGGGTGATTTCAACTTTCCCAATATCGGCTGGAACCTCCTAAGTGCAGATGGTTTGGATTGAACCGTTTTTGTCAGGTGTTTTCAGGAGGGTTTTCTTACTCGGTATATAGACAGGCTGATGAGAGAGAGGCCATTTTGGATTTGGTGCTCGGCAATGAGCCAGGACAGGTGTCAGATCTTGCGGTGGGAGAACGTTTTGGTGAAAGTGATCACAACTGCCTCACATTTAGCACAGCCTTGGAGAGTGAAAGGAGCAGTTACCGAGGGAAGATATTTAATTGGGGAAAAGGAAATTATGATGCTATCAGGAGTTGGCAAGTACCAATTGTTCCACAGAAAGGGCACAGCAGACATGTGGAGACTATTTAAGGAGCAGTTGTTGAGAGTGATGCAGGAATTTGTTCCTCTGAGACAGGTAAGAAGGGGTAAGATTAAGGAACCTTGGATGACGAGAACGAAGGAGCTTCGCGTCAAAAGGAAGGATGCAGCTCATGTAAGGTGGAGGAAGCAAGGATCTAGCACAGCTTTAGAGGATTACAGGCTTGCTAGAAGGGAGCTCAGAAATGGACTGAGGAGAGCTAGGAGGGGACACGAAAAAGGCTTGGCAAGAAGGATTAGTGAGAACCCAAAGGCATTTCACTCATACGTGAGGAATAAGAGAATGATCAAGGAGAAGGTAGGGCTGATCAGGGATAGCGGAGGGAACTTGTGCGTGGAGTCTGAGCAGACGGGAAGCCCTAAATGAGTTTTTTGCTTCTGTTTTCACCAAGGATAGGCATCTTATTGTGAATGAAAACTTTGAGGAGCTGGGATACAATCTTGACCAGATCAAGATTGATGAAGTTGATGTGCTGGAAATTTTGGGAAACATCAAGATTGATAAGTCCCCAGAACCAGACCAGATTTATCCTAGGTCGCTCTAGGAAGCGAGAAAGAAGGTTGCTCAGCCACTGGCAAAGATCTTTGCTTCCTCTCACTCCAGGGGAGTTGTACCAGAGGATTGGAGGGAGGTGAATGTTGTTCCTCATTTCAAGAAAGTGAATAGAGAAATCCCTGGCAATTACAGACCAGTCAGTCTTACGTCTGTGGTCAGCAAGGTTTTAGAAAGAATTCTGAGGGATAGGATTTATGACTATTTGGAAAAGCATAGTATGATTAAAAGCAGTCAGCATAGCTTTGTGAGGGACATGTCATGCCTCTCAAATCTTATTGAGTTCTTTGAGGACATGATGAGACAGGTCGAGCAGTGGATGTGGTGTATGTGGACTTCAAGGCATTTAATAAGGTTCTCCATGGTAGGCTCATTCATAAAATCAGGAGGTATGGGATACAGGGAGATTTGGCTGTCTGGATTCAGAATTAGTTGGCTGACAGAAGGCAGACAGTGGTTGTAGATGGAAAATATTCTGCCTGGAGGTGAGTGGTGTCCCGCAGTCCTCTTCTTGGGCCTCTGCTCTTTGTAGTTTTTATAAATGACTTGGATGAGGAGGTTGATGGGTGGATTAGTAAATTTGGCAATGACACAGAGGTTGGAGGTGCTGTTGATAGTATCGAGGGCTATTGCAGGGATGTTGCGCAACATAGACAGGATGTAGAGCTAGGCAGATGGAGTTCAACCTGGATAAATGCAAACTGATGCATTTTGGAAGGTCGAACTTGAATGCTGAATATAGAATTAACAGCAGGATTCTTGGCAGTGTGGAGGAACAGCGAGATCTTGCTATTCAAGTGCGTAGACCCCTCAAATTTGCCACCCAAGTGGATAGGGTTGTTAAGAAAGCATATGGTGTTTTGGCTTTTATTAACAGGGGAATTGAGTTTAAGAGCCATAAGATTTTGCTGCAGCTCTAAAAAACCATGGTGAGACCACACTTAGAATATTGTGTCCAGCTCTGGTCGCCCTCTTAAAGGAAAGATGCAGAGGCTTTGGAGAGGGTGCAAAGAAGGTTTACCAGGATGCTGCCTTGATAGGAGGACTTACCTTATGAAGAGAGGTTGACTAAGCTCCAACTTTTCTCTCTGGAGAGGAGGAGGAAGAGAGGTGACCTGATCGAGGTGTACAAGGTAATGAGAGGCATGGATAGAGTCAATAGCCAGACACTTTTCCCCAGAGTGGGATTGACTGCCATGGGGGGTCATAATTTTAAGATATTAGGAGAAAGGTCTAGAGAGATGTCAGAGATAGGTTCTTTACACAGAGAGTTGTTAACGCGTGGAATGCGTTGCCTGCAGTGGTGGTGGAAGCAGAGTCATTAGGGATATTTAAGCAACTGCTGGAAATGCACATGGACAGTAGTGAATTGAGGGGTGTGTAGATGAGATTATTTTATTTTAGATTAGGATTAATTCTCAGCACAAACTCATGGACTGAAGGGCCTGTTTTGTACTGTACTTTTCTCTTTTCAAATGTTAATATTAATATATTACACAAAGTTGAATAAGAAAGGGAAAGACAAATTTGCCTCAGTGACTGATGGATAGAATGTTCTTAGGAATTTACCAAAAGTTTCTTTCTAAAGAGATCTGCTAAATATCGAGTTATACAGTTTCTGAGAAGAACTGAATACTGTCCCATTTATTATGATGTCAGGACATGAATGTATAACCAAGGGGTTTTTTAATGATACTGATACAGAATACTAAAGCTGAGATGTAGAAGGTGTAATATCATTCCTGGATAGACTTAAATCCCCATGCAGCACCTAAAGACTGAACATCAAACTAATCAGTTTATTCTGGTATAAACATACATACGAATGGCCAAAACAAGTTGCTATTATAGTTGGCAACGGTATTGCTTTTGTGCTCATTATGCTATTTATTGATTTTACTTAATAAATGCAGGGCATTGAAAGTGTTAATATGTAACATTATCAACCATCTCATTGAATGGTGGAAGTCTTCACAAATAAAAATTTAAAAGACAAATGTTCCCTTAAATTTGAACTTGATCGATGGAGCACAATTCCTGGGTCCACATTCCACTGTAAAATGATGGAACAACAAAAAGGCCGTTGCCCTATCAAACTCACTGTTTAAATGCTGTAAAATTTGAAAAGCTTTATTCCTATTTCACTTCCCTTATCTTTCTTAGGTTCTTAAAAATAGACTCAGTTCATTGTGTTCCATGTAATATGGACTGCTTTTGTCCAACAAGACAGCCCTTGCGCCTCAAAATGAGAGATTTACTCTATCATATGAGATTCCATCTTTTTGCACAAGTGATTAAGTTGTGGTTTTGGAACCGGTTGTGAAGATTTCCTGTCATGATATGAACAACATGGAAATCCCCCTGCTTTCTGATCATTATTCCTCTTTCAAACATCATCTTCAAACCTCCAAAACTAGTTTGAGGTAATTTGATATGGGTTTTTTAAAAAAATAATGCAGATTATTCCTCAATCTTTTTTCCTTTCTCCTCACCCAACTCAGATAAGTAACTGAAACAAAGAATGCTAGAAGTGGTCAGCATTTGCAGAGAGAAAAAGAGAGTTAAGGTTTCAGTTTGATATCCTTTCAACACAACTGGGAAATGCTCCAGCTTTAATGGGTTTTAAGCAACTACAGAGTAGAAGGTAGAAATAACAAAATGTTTAAAGGGTGAACAGGAGCCCTAATTAGATAACAGAATCATCATAAGGGGATCGGATCGGAGACTGGAAGATCAGAGACAATTCTTTAAAAACTGAAATTGATCAGAGAGATGTGATCGGAGAAAACAAAATGAAAGGTCTGAGGAAGACCCAGAGGAAGATTCTGGAAGGGGTGAATGGCTAATCTTACTGTACATCTATATGTTCTACTAAGAGATGTCGCCAATGGATCAATAGCTGTAAAGCTGTTAGAACTCTTTGACCATGGCTGACTGAAGTCAATATTTACACTGTCAGGACAAATTTAAATTATCTTTGTTTTAAACTTTTTAACAAGTTATTCCTGCTAAACCTTAATGATTACATTCACAATCTATAAAATCTACATGCTGGTCCTTAATTCCCTGAGACCACGATGAAAGCTTCCTGCTATCTATTTCAGAACAGACATTAAATATTGTTTGAATTTGTCAATATCACGTTTCATCATAACAAAGGCTCGATTTTGTTTTTTCCTGAAGGCCGAGTGTATCCAGGACCATGTTCCTCTGGTCAGTGCTCCCTGTAACTCCACATTTACATTGCACTGCATGTATTCAGTAACAACACTCTCATCAATAGCCACAGCCACTGCAAAAGAATCGCAGGACACAAACGCTGTTTGAGTATGCACTTCTTTATCACCTTGCTTGACTTTAGCGTATTTTCCAACATGTTCTGTTATCTTCTTCATGAAACTGGCCTTCTCCGTGCCTTGATTTATCCATTCATGAAAACACTCCTGATGCGATGGACACAACAGAATCACCAGCTCCACACTTCAAAAGAATCAATTATCGTCGTTACTACTGAGTTGTAGACATTGTAAAGAGCAAAAGCACCACCAAACAGAACACAGAGACTCCTCATGGTGGACGTTGTCACTGATGATATAAGGCACAACCTCAAACAACTCATATCATTTCAATAACTTTCAACTAGATTTCCTCACATTTTGACAATAAGGAATAATTAATTAAGATAATAATGGTAAATTACTCAACACAACATTGACATGAACTGGAAGAAGAAAGCCTTCCTTTTGCTAGTGGAGTGAATTGAAATGCATTGTGGGTAATAGAGAATTGGTCCTCAAAAATACAGCTTATTTTTCAGCTTTAAAACACAGTTGTGAAATGACCCTATAGAAACTGAAAAATGGATCACTGGATTTTACCTCACCATTACCAACTGGTAATATATATATATATATATATATATATAACACTAAAGAAGATCCAGGTTACCAACCCTGATTCAGGTCAAATATTCACACCCACAAGCTGTTCAGTACCTCCAACAACTCAGTTTCTGGCAGGCAGAAGTCCTTTATCATTGAAGACAGACCAACTGCTTGTTGCCAGCTGCATCTAATTTTGAACACATCACACTGACTCTATCCTTTCTGTAGTCCCTCCCTGACTGTTTAAACAAGCAGCAGTGTAAACATTATTTACACTGAGTATTAGTAACCTGCTTTTAAGAAGTGCAATAATCTTTCCACAATCCTTAGTTTTAAAAACAGATCATTTCAAAAATTTAGAAAGATATAAATCTGCAGAGTTTACAAAAGTTACAGCATCCTGAGTTGAACATAAATCATTATTCCCATATTGTTGAAAGTTGGTGAACATTAAGCGTGGGGGGGAAGCGGAGAATGGGGGGGATCCTTCAAGATAAGTTCAAGAAAATCCACCCACAAGAATTCCCACAAGCCAGCCAGGAATGCATAATAAATTAACATTGCCACTGAAGCACACTTCATGAAAGAATATTTAATGATTTGAAATGTTAGAATTGAAAGCATAAAATGGTGGATTCTTGATTTTGTAATTATTATACACCTTGAATATCTTACCCAAGGCAGAGAGTGATGTAAACAATATTCCCACGTGACTATATAAATTGAACGTACAAACTGATTCAGAACATTGGAAGCTGCTTCTGGGTCTGATATAAAGTCTGATATAAACTCTCTACAAACTGTGTTCCCTCTCCCTGAAATGAAAGCAACATTTTCATGAACTTAGTTCAGTGTACCTTTCTGAATTCCAAGCAGTATATAAAAAATACAGTCTAAACAGAAATACAGTTATTCAGCAAATGTTGTTTTAAAAATCTAATATCTTTTATTTAGTTCCCATTGCCCCCACATTTTTTTAGTGTACAGTGGTCATCTCTTGAAATGGAGAGTGCAAAAACAATAATATATGGGGATTCAAGCGACACGATAATAGTTGGGATATAATGTGTGACAGGTTTAGAGGGCATAAAATTATTTGAACTGCATTCAAGAGACAATTGTAGCCAGCACACATGAAGCCCAGTGAGGGAGGGCACAATTCCAGATGTAGTCTTAGGAAAGTAAACTGGACAGGTGGATGAAGTGGTGGTCAGTGATCATTTTATAGATAGTGATCATAATATGTGACAATAAAACCTAAACCGAATACAGTTGGATGTCACAGAATTATATTAGGGGTCAAAGATACAATAGGAATAAAAGTTCTAAATTGGGAGAAGTTAAATTTTACAAGACTGCGAGATAATCTGGCAAAAGTGGACTGGTTACAATTAATTGAAGGAAAGTTAATGGTAAAACAATGGGAAGCATTTAAAAGCAAAATTCTATGAGCACAGTATAGACATGTCCTCACAAAGGAAATCATTGATAAATCAAATCTATGGTCCCCTGGTTATCCAGCAGCATAAAGGATAGGATTTAGCATAAATAATTATAATATATAGACCAAACAAAGATAAATCAATCAGCCTGACCACAGTTGGAGGAAAATCACTAGAATCAACATTGAAAAGGCATGGATTAATCAGGGATAGTCAACATGGCTTTGTCAAGGAAAGGTCATGTTTTCCTGATTTAATTGATTTTTTAAAGAAAGCAACAAGGTGAATTGATGAGGGTAGTGTAGTGCATGATTTCTATATGGATTTTAGGAAGACATTTGACAAGGTCACACAGGCAGACTGGTCAAAACCAAATTAAACCCAAGGGATACAGTGGAATGTGGCAAATTGGATCCAAAGCTGATTTGGTGGCAGGAAACAAAACCTAATGGTGAATAGATGTTTTTGAGAATGATTTCCAGTGGTGTTTCCCCTAATAGAGTGGTCAATTATGAGGGAGCAGAGAATTAAGATGATTAGTAGAAGGATTAGAGAGGACATGAGGAAAATCTTTGGAAAATCTTTAACACCTAGAAGCTAGTGGGGGTTATAGTCAAAGAGTCATAGTCATAGAGGTGTACAGCATGGAAACAGACCCTTCAGTCCAACCTGAAAATGTGTTGCTGGAACAGCGTAGCAGGTCAGGCAGCATCCAGGGAACAGGAGAATCGACGTTTCGGGCATAAGCCCTTCTTCAGGAATGAGGAAAGTGTGTCCAGCAGGCTAAGATAAAAGGTAGGGAGGAGGGACTTGGGGGAGGGGCGTTGGAAATGTGATAGGTGGAAAGAGGACAAGGTGAGGGTGATAGGCCGGAGTGGAGGTGGGGGCGGAGAGGTCAGGAAGAAGATTGCAGGTTAGGAAGGCAGTGCT
>NC_057715.1:99275735-99285552 GCF_004010195.1 Chiloscyllium plagiosum | reverse complement strand
GGTAGGTGAGGACCAGTGGGGTTCTGTCCTGGTGGGGGGCGGGGCTCAAGGGTGGAGGAGCGGGAAGTGGAAGAGATGCGGTGGAGGGCATCGTCGACCACGTTGGGGGGGAAATTGCAGTCCAAAGGAGTAGCCATGGGCACCCGCATGGGCCCCAGCTATGCCTGCCTCTTCGTAGGATATGTGGAACAGTCCATCTTCTGCAACTACACTGGCCCCACCCCCCACTTGACATTGGATTGTGGTTATAATATATATATTATAAAAAACTTTTAGAAAGATGTTGAATCAAAACAGTGATGAGCAATAAATGTCATATCAGGGAAAATATTTATATTTCTTTCATATGTGCAGGCCACAATTAAAAGATCAGTTTTACAGTAAATCTTCCAAAACTGCAACTTGTTAATGCATAGCAGCATTTCTGATCTACTAAATCATATTAAGATTCATGATAATGTATTCAATATAATAACAAGCCTTTGTAATATGTATTGCTGAATTAAATGGCATGCTGAATAAAGAACTAGACTTTCTCTTGTACCTTCCATGTTTCCTCCCAGGATATACAAATGCTTCTGCTTTGTAGAGAATGTAGGATCCATTTTAATTGCTAAGGCTACATTAGTTAGGGGACCAACTGCGATAAGAGAAACCTGCAAAACAGCAAAATCATTTTATGTAGTAATAATGATATGTATTCATGCGAAAAGTAAATATGCAGTTTATAATCATGCAGTCAATTTGCAAATATTCAATTTTGTTTTCAATCACAATATTGTCACAAGCTTAGAATTGGTCCTGAAATCTAAATTGTTCACTTTCATTGAAAGAGCTCAACCAGCTCTTCTCCATTAACTTCCGAGATAATGTAGAGGTCATTCTTCCTCAACTATCCAGGAAACTTAACTTTCCTAGATGGAACCTGATATCATATGACCCACATAAAATTTGCTGCCAACGATACTTCTATTAAATGTGAAAACCACGGCTTGGACCAATTGTACATCCAAACAGGGAGACGTATGGCTGTGGGGCCTGGTTAAAATGGGTCTATATAGATTACAGAGAAATAGAGATGTACAACACGGAAACAGACCCTTCAGTCCAACTCATCTGTGCTGGCCAGATATCCCAATCTAATCTAGTCCCACTTGCCAGCACCTGGCCCATATCCGTCTATACCCTTCTGATTCATACACCCATCCAGATGCCATCCAGCTCATTCCATACACATACCACCCTCTTCGTGAAATGGTTGCCCCTAAGGTCTCTTTTATATCTTTCTCCTCTCACCCTAAACCAATGCCCTCTAGTTCTGAACTCTCCCACCCAAGGGAAAAAACTTTGTCTATTTATGCTATCCATGTCCCTCATGATTTTATAAACTTCAATAAGGTTACCCCTCAGCGTCCGACACTCCAGGGAAAACAGCCCCAGCCTGTTCAGACTCTCCCTATAGCTCAAATCCTCCAACCCTGGCAACATTCTTGTAAATCTTTTCTGAACCCTTTCAAGTTTCACAATGTCCTTCCGATAGGAAGATCAGAATTGCACGCATTTATCTGAAAGTGGCCTAACCAATGTCCTGTACAGCCGCAACATGACCTCCCAACTCCTGTACTTATTACTCTGGCCACTAATGCCTTCTTCATTATCCTATCTACTGCGACTTTACTTTCAAGGAGCTATGAACCCGCACTCCAAAGTCTCTTTATTCAGTAACACTCCCTAGGACCTTACCATTAAGTGTATAAGTCCTGCTAAGATTTGCTTTCCCAAAATGCAGCACCTCGCATTTATCAAAATTAAACTCCACCTGCCACTCCTCAGTCCATTGGCCCATCTGATCAAGGTCCCATTGTAATCTGAGGTAACCTTCTTTGCTGTCCACTACACCTCCAATTTTGGTGTCATCTGCAAACTTACTAATTATAAAACTTATGCTCACATTCAAACCAATTATATAAATGACGAAAAGTAGTAGACCCAGCACCGATCCTTGTGGCACTCCACTGGTCACAGGCCTCCAGTCTGAAAAATAACCCTCCACCACCTCCCTCTGTCTTGTATCTTCAAGCCAGTTCTGTATCCAAATGGCTAGTTCTCCCTGTATTCCATGAGATCTAACCTTAGTAACCAGTCTCCTGTGGAGAAACTTGTTGAACATCTTACTAAAGTCTATGTAGATCACGTCTACCACTCTGCCCTCATCAATCCTCTTTGTTACTTCTTCAAAAAACTCAATCAAGTTTGTGAGACATCATTTCCCATGCACAAAGCCATGTTGACTATCCCTAATCAGTTCTTGCCTTTCCAAATACATATACATCCTGTCACTCAGGATTCCCTCCAACAACCTGCCTACCACCTACGTCATATAATACCCATGTGAAGCACTTTGGGATGCTAGTACAACTTTAAAAGGGTGTCATATAAATATAAATTTGATATCAACAGAGGGACTAAGATTTTGTTTCATGTTCTGTTCAGATTAATGTTTCAAACTGTAACACTGAAACATGCAATGAAACGTAAATTGGATAAATGTCAAAGTTTTCCTGTTGTGAGCACACATTGTTATCCATACACACATCCTCTGTAAGTGAGGAATGAAATGTTAAAGTGGGCCTGCAAAATACATAATTGATAGAAGTGTCTTTAGATTTAGAACCTACACAAACTCGAGAGTATGTTGCCCAAGCACAGCAGGTCAGGCAGCATTTGAGGAGCAGGAGATTCCCGATGAAGGACTTACGCTGAAACGTCGATTCCCTTGCTCCTTGAATGCTGCCTGACCGGCTGTGCTTTTCCAGCACCACACTCTCGTCTCTGACCTCCAGCATCTGCAGTCCTCACTTTCTCCAACCTACACAAACTGGCCCTCAATACTGCTGGTTACTAGCCTAACATCACAGTCTGATTAAAAACTAACAGCATTCAAAGGCTTGCATTTGGTTGACAACTAAAATAAAACTAACTAAAATATAGAATGCAAAGTGTCCTTTATTCAGCAAACTTCCCAAGGAAGCAGTAGTCATCCTAATCGTCTACAGCTAAATGGCCAGCATTTCAAAATAATGGCAAGAGTTCACCCTAGCTGAAAATGTGTTGCTGGAAAAGCACAGCAGGTCAGGCAGCATCCAAGGAACAGGAGAATCGACGTTACGGGCATAAGCCCTTCTTCAGGCTTATGCCCGAAACGTCGATTCTCCTGTTCCCTGGATGCTGCCTGACCTGCTGCGCTTTTCCAGCAACACATTTTCAGCTCTGATCTCCAGCATCTGCAGCCCTCACTTTCTCCTCGAAGAGTTCACCCTAACCTTGTTTCGATTGAATTTGTTTGGAGATCAGATTTCATCTGAAGTTTCCCTCCACGGCACTAGGATCATGTTTCCCAAAAGCCTGAATTCCTCATCTGACCGGTATGTTCAGTGACTATCCATATCATGGCATTCACTGCATGTTCTGTTTGCAGCTGATCCAAACCTGGAGTGTTTGAGTCTGGAACATCCCCCAGGCCATCCTTTCCATGGTACGTTGAAGCATTTAACCTCTCCCCAAGGAGGGAACAGCAGGCTCCCCGGAATACAGGGATCTGTGACAGGGAACATCAATAAATAATTCCATTTTGATCTGACTGTGCATTAAAGGTTTGAACTATTTTTTTCAGGTGACCCTCAAGGATACCATAGAAGAGTCGTGAGCTGAGAAAGCACTCTGCTTATCAACCTTCTTTTAACTAACATAATCGAAAAATACAAGAACTGATTATTGTTCAAGGTGGGATATTTCTGTGTGCAAATGGTGGCTGCAATTGTTGACAATACAATGTCCTGGCATTCCGTAAAGCATTTCATTTTCTGAAATACTTATGAATTTGAGAATTAAAGCCCCAATTAAGCTTGAAATGTTTTGATTCTAGTAGTATTTTCAACAGAAAAAGTTAATTAAAATAAAACAATTTGAACAGCAATTGAAGTTTAGTTCAGTCTTGGGATATAGCTTTGTAAGCTCCTAACCATCAGCCACCTCTCATTTCAAGTCGGTCATCATCGCTCCCTTCTCAAAGGGTTCTCAGTCCATGCAAACCTCCTTTATCATTGAAGTTTATTAACATATTTGTTGCCTCCCAAATCTGTCCCAACTATTTACCAAAACTCTGTGTTACAGTTTTTCTCTCAGACTTCACCCCCGCTAACCAGCAGTGAAAAGCTCCAAATCAAAGTCTCATGAGTGGTTGGGGTGGGCATCTGTATAATATTGCTTACCAGGAAATGGTCAGCATGGCCTTGCCAGATTTAGATTGAGATGTTATTGCCATGTGACAAGTGCAGAAATGCAGGAAAAATGAAAAAGTGTCAAATGTCGCCACACTCAATGCCATTTTAGGTACAAAGGTACCTAGGTACAAAAGACTCCGATACAACAGAGTAAGAGAAACTAAATTAAAAAATTAAGCTAAAAAATTAAGCATTGCAGATCTTCTTAGAATAAATAGAAAAGTAAAATAAGGTACTGGTTAACAGTAAAATCCTTCTTGATATTAACTTGCGAAATAAAGGAATAAAATTAAAAGTCAATGATTGAGAGCAGACGGTCTGGGAAATAGCAAAAGGATGGCCACACAAACAGACATGAGATAATATGAAGGGAGAGACTTGAGGAAGACAGGAAGTCAGGTGAATTCAGAGTTAAAAGGGAAGTGCATGGGAAGAAGATGTAGGATATCTTGGTGAGCTTTGTGCAGGGTTTCTGGAATGACACAATAGGAATTCTAAAGGAAATGTGACAGGAATGTAATGAAGGTTAGTGAGCTAAGGAGTATAATGTTTCAGAAGAGTTCATGGCATGGCTTTTTTTTATAAAGAGTGGATTGTCAAATCAGTGGCTTGATCGGGGAAATCAGAGGTAAAGCTTCACTTGGAGGAAACATGAAACCACCGAAGTGCCAGTTTTTAATGAAAGCCAAGTTGTCAGTTCAATCACTAAGGATGGCTAGGTCTCTGCGTGACCAGACAATTTGGGAGGATAGAAGTGGAGAGAGAAGTGGTCTCTGATTAATTGGCAGAGTCCAAGTTGTTGGAAAGGCGTAGGGAGAGATATAAAGCTCACAATTATCTTTTAATCGCATTTAGAGATGGGCAATAAATGTGGTCTTGTCAACAATTGCTAAATTTATTTAACAAAGTTTACCATCTGAAGAAGAAGATCAATTTAACTAAAAGGGATTTTTTTTTAGGAATGCTGCTCTTTTATTCATAAACTTTCATCACCCACCTCAGGCCTCTGGCACACACTGAGCACTTGAAGCACATTTCTGCATACATTGTCAAGGGTTGTATTTCCATGAGTACATGTAATATCCAGGATGTGCACATTAGGAGCTGCAAGAGCCATCAGTATTGCTTGGGGCATCATCCAACCCACAATCAACATCTAAAAGCAACAGCTTCTTCAATGTCATTTTAGAATCTGTGAGCGGCACGGTGGCACAGTGGTTAGCACTGCTGCCTCACAGCGCCAGAGACCTGGGATCAGTTCCCGACTCAGGCGACTGACTGTGTGGAGTTTGCACATTCTCCCCGTGTCTGCGAGGGTTTCCTCCAGGTGCTCCGGTTTCCTCCCACAGTCCAAAGATGTGTGGGTCAGGTGAATTGGCCATGCTAAATTGCCCGTAGTGTTAGGTTAAAGGGGTAAATGTAGGGGTATGGGTGGGTTGCGCTTCGGCGGGTCGGTGTGGACTTGTTGGGCTGAAGGGCCTGTTTCCACACTGTAAGTAAGTAATCTAATCTAAAAGTTAGCAAGATGAAATTCAATGGTATATTTTTTTATCTACTCATCAATATACCTCAAAATGTCGTAGTTCTCAATCAAGGTCCCCTTCAACCTTCTCTGCTCTCAGGAAAACAACTGCAGCCTATCTAATCTCAGTTCACAACTGAAACGTTCCAGCCCTGGCAACACCCTGGTGAATCCCCTCTACCTCCTCTCAAGTACAAGCACATGCTTCCTATGGCATTGTGACTGGAATTGCAAAGGTACTCCAGCGATGGCCTAACTAGAGCCTTATATAGCTCCAACATATACTCCAGTGTATTCTATGCCTCAACTAATATAGGCAAATTTCCTATATGCCTCCTTAACTAGCTCACCCACCTGCTCTCTTGCCTTCAGGAACGTGCAGACAGGGTTTCCTCTGATCCTCTGTACTTCCTAGGGTTCTACCATTTTTGTGCATTCTCTTGCCTCGTTAATTTTTCCAAGTGCATCACCTCATTAGATGACCTTTTACCAGTCTGAAAAGCCACCATTGATTACTAGGTTGCTCCTGTCACTCAACCAAATTCATATGCAGCTACTGTGCGAGTTCCATTCCCTCATCAACTGAGGTTACCGTGAACGTCCTTCCTTCTCAACCTCAACCTTTGCGTGGTTACCTTCAGGCTACCCGGCATTTGTCTCTCTAGGGGACTATAGCGGCTTTATTTATCAGGTCCTTCCTTCTCAACCTCTTCCCTTGCCTGACACCTGGTGATCGTCAGGTTAAACCACCAGTCCTCTCTCTAGGGGACTATGACAGCTTTATTTCCCTTACTACTCTTTCTCTTCCATTGGCTTTAACACATTGCAGATAATTCTATTCTGTGATACTTGATCAAATGCTTTTTGGAAGTTCATTTACACCATCATCAACCACAATGCTCTTATGAGAAACTCAACAAAACTCAATTAAACTTATATCATGGTTTCTTAAACTTACCCCAGTGTTCGAAGTTAAATCAACAAACCAGTGGCATGTGAGAAGATTGCAAATATAAACGCATTGTACAGCTGCAGCCAGGGACCTCTCGTGATCCTGACCTTTGGACCAGAAAGTTCAAGTTCCACAGTGTAAAATGTCGAAACAGGTTGATTAAAAATAAATTAGGCTGATTGCCACAGTCTAAAGTTCTCATGAAAAATATCATGTGTAGACCTGAAACATTAATTTGGCCTCTGGAGGTGCCAGTTTATTGTGTATTTCTTGCATTGTCTAGCTTCAGTTGAGACCAGTTTACCTGCTGTAAGTTCTTTTCAAAATGTGTGGTTGTGGCATTGAACTGTCTGGTGATTTACCCTGTATTAAACAGGAGCTGGGTTAAAAACGAGTCTGTTGTAGGTTACCTTTAAAACACTGGCAGTAAAACTTACCTTGAACTTGCTATGTCCCGTCAACTTGCAGCAGAAAGATTTTTTAACAAAGATTTTTCTCAGATTAGTTGACAACTCCCCAAACTTTGAGTCATTTGACTTGCTAGCTGTTCTCAACCACAAACTACCACACAAGTTGTTCAGATGGATAATCTTGTTCAAATGCAGCTTGTAACCCAGAACTTGGTGCAATCTATCCTGGTGGGAAACAGTTGTAAGAATTTGATTCTGCAACAACCAAGAACATTGACCGAATTGAGTGTCTACCAATTCTGAAAATATTAAAGAGCAAAACAACTTACCACATTACACACAATCTGCAAACATTTCCACTTAACCCTAGTAAGAGCACACTCTTCACCCTGATAGAAACACCCATTGATTATTAGACAGAAAGAGCACTCTATTAATTCTCACAGTAAGAGCATACTCCAGCAATACTCACACTGAGAGCAACTCTGAGAACACACACTCCTGAAGCAAACTCCACTGATACTTATCAAAATCTGAAAGAACTGTAGATGCTGGAAATCAGCCCGACCAGGCCTGACTCACTCACCTTCTGAAGCGGCAGACCGGCACCACCAACTCCCGGGACCGTCCAGATTAAGGAAACTGACAAAGAAGCAGGGAAAATGTTGAAGGTGAGGTTGAAACAATGTGATTTAAGACCCCCTTCCCCAGCATAGTCCAAGTAAATATCCAGGCTATAGGAAACAAAATGGAAGAACTCAGATCCAGACATACCTTCCAGAGGGAACTGAGAGATTGATGAGTGCTATGCTTCACAGAGACTTGGCTCACCCCAGTCATTCCTGATAGTGTCCTACAAGCTGTCAGATGCCCCACTGGTTCCTCAGGCAAGGCGAAGGGCAGTGAGGTATGCTTCCTGATCAACACCTGCTGGTGCTTGAACACAGTGACCCTGGCAAGCGATTGCTCTCAGACCGAGAATGCCTTTCAGTAAAATGCCGTCCCGATTACCCACCATGCAAGTTCACCTCCGCCATCCTGACGGCAGTTTATATACCACCCCATGCGGATGTGAAGAATGCCTTAGACATGTCTTACATCGCCATAAATACTCTTGAGACAAAATTCCCCGAGGCCCTATTCATTGTGGCTGGCAACTTCAGCCAGGCCAACCTAAAGAGCATGCTGCCAAAGTACCACCAACACATCTCTTGCCCCACCAGAGGACCAAACATCCTGGACCATTGCTACACAATAAAAGAAGCCTACTGTTCCATCCCTCACCCACACTTTGGAAAATCAGATCACAGCACTGTGTACCTCCTCCCAGCTTACAAGCAGAAATCAAAATAGGAGGACCCTTCATAAAAGGAAGTACAATGCTGGTGGAGGCTGTGGAAGACAGTCTCCGGAACTGCTTGGAATCAGTGGACTGGACCATGTTCAAGTAATCAGCAGAAAACTGAGATGAGTATGCCACCATTGACACGAACTTCAATAGCAAATGTGTGGATGACTGTGTACCAAAGAAGTCAATCCAAGTGCTTCCCAACTGTAAACATTGGTTAAATCAGGAAATCCACTCGCTACTTAAGACTACAAGGGCAGCATTCAAGTCAGATGACCCAGACCAGTACAGGAAATCTAGACATGACCTCCTGCTCCAGTACTGCTTAGAGGCAGTACTGGAGCAGGTTAGAGGCCCAAACCTACGAAATAGACTCTCGCCGATGGCAAGGCCTAAACAACATTATGGGATACAAAATGAAGCAGAGCAACTTAACAGACAAAGACACATCCCTCCCTGATGCGCTCAATACTTTCTATGCTCGGTTTGAGCAGAGTGCCAGCAGTACAGTAACATCTGCCCTGACAGCCCCAGGTAGACCTGTTCTCTCAGTCACTGCTGCAGACATCAGATTGGTCTTTCCGGGAGTTAACCCAAGGAAAACGACAGCCCGGACGCTGTCCACAGCTGATCACTCAGATCCTGCACGGGGAGAAAGTGAGGTCTGCAGATGCTGGAGATCAAAGTTGAAACTTTATTGCTGGAACAGCACAGCAGGTCAGGCAGCATCCAGGGAACAGGAGATTCGACGTTTCGGGCACAGGCCCTTCTTCAGGAATGAGCAGAGAGTGTTCAGCAGGAGAAGATAAAAGGTAGGGAGGAGGGACTTGGAGGGGCGTTGGAAATGTGATAGGTGGAAAGAGGTCAAGGTGAGGGTGATAGGTCGGAGTAGGATGGAGGCGGACAGGTCAAGAAGAAGACGGCAGGGCAGGAAGGCGGTGCCGGGCGGGAAGGATCCGGCTGAGACAAGGTGGGCACCTTCCCTTGCAACCGCAGGAGGTGCAACACTTGCGCCCACACCTCCCCCCTCACTTCCCTCCAAGGCCCCAAAGGAAACTTCCATATCCGCCACAGATTCACCTGCACCTCCACCCACATCATCTACTGCATCCGATGCAGCCGGTGTGGCCTCCTCTATATTGGGGAGACAGGCCGCCTACTTGCGGAGCGATTCAGAGAGCACCTCTGGGCCACCCGGACGAACCAACCCAACCAACCTGTGGCACAGCATTTCAACTCCCCCTCCCACTCCACCGAGGATATGCAGGTCATTGGACTCAACCACCGCCAAACCACAACAAC
>NC_057715.1:99269893-99274444 GCF_004010195.1 Chiloscyllium plagiosum | reverse complement strand
CTCCCCCGAGGATATGCAGGTCATTGGACTCATCCACCGCCAAACCACAACAACCCGACGGTCGGAGGAGGAGCGTCTTATCTTCCGACTGGGATCCCTCCAACCGCAGGGGATGAACTTGGACTTCACCAGTTTCTTCATCCCCCCTCCCCTTGTCTCAGCCGGATCCCTCCAGCCCGGCACCGCCTTCCTGACCTGCAGTCTTCTTCTTGACCTCTCCGCCTCCATCCTACTCCGACCTATCACCCTCACCTTGACCTCTTTCCACCTATCACATTTCCAACGCCCCTCCTCCAAGTCCCTCCTCCCTACCTTTTATCTTCTCCTGCTGAACACTCTCTGCTCATTCCTGAAGAAGGGCCTGTGCCCGAAACGTCGAATCTCCTGTTCCCTGGATGCTGCCTGACCTGCTGTGCTGTTCCAGCAATAAAGTTTCAACAGATCCTGCACGGACCAACTGGTGGAGGTATTCATCAACATCTTCAACCTCTCCCTCCTACAAGCCAAAGTTCCCACCTGCTTCAAGATTACTGTCATCCTTGTAGCTAAGAAAGCACCTGCATTGTGCCTTAATGACTACTGTCCAGTGGCTGTGACCTCAATAATCATGAAGTGCTTTGAGAGGCTGGTCATGGCCCATCAACTCCAGTCTCCCAACCTGTCTAGATCCCCTACAATTTGCCTACTGTCATGAAAGGTCCACAGCAGATGCCATACCCCTGGGCTTGCACTCATCTCTGGAACATCTGGACAACAAGGATACCCACATTAGACTTTTGGTCATTGACTACAGCTCCACCTTCAACACCAATATCCACCCCCAGACTAATCTCAAAACTTTGTGATCTTTGTCTCAGTTCTCTCCTCAGCCACTGGATCCTCAGCTTTCTGACCCAAATCAGTGAAGATAAACGACAGCATCTCCTCCACAATAACACTCAACACTGGATCCCCCAGGGATGCGTCCTCAGCCCCCTACTGTACTCCCTGTACACCCACGACTGTGTTGCCAAATTCCAAACAAATGCCATCTACAAGTTTTCTGACAATACCACCAGAGTTGGAAGGATATCTAACAACTACGAGTTAAAGTACAGAACGTTGACAGAGGCCTTGGTGATGGAATGCGAAGAGAATAACCTCTCTCTCTCAACATCAGCAAAACTAAAGAATTGATCATTGTCTTCAGAAAGAAAGGAGGAAAGCATGCCCCGCTCCCCCCCCCCCCCCCCCTCACCCCATCTACATCAACAGAAATGAGATTGAGAAGGTGGAGAGCATCAAGTTCCTTGGAGTGACAATAACCAACAATCTGTCCTGGACTTCCAGGACAAGTAGATGTGATGGTCAAGAAGGCACAACAACACCTCTTCCTCAGGCAGCTCAGGAAATTTGGCATGTCCACAAGGACCCTCACCAACGTCTACAGATGCACCATTGAAAGCCTACTGCCCAGGTGCATAATGGCCTGGTGTGGTAACTGTTCTAGCCAGGACCATAAAAAACTACAGAAGATCGTATTCACAGCCTAGATCACCACAGAAACAAATCTTCCATCCATGGACTCCACTTACTTGGCTTGCTGCCATGGAGAGGTAGTCAACATCATCAGGGACCTATCGCACAGAAGACATTGAAGCTTGAACACACACACCAGCAGGTTTAGGAACAGTTTGTTCCCAGCTGTTATTAGACCGATGAGTGGACTCTCCAGCCTCAAATAATGCTGACCTTGCTAATGTTGATCTTGCCTAATGTACACCCTGTGCAATGTAACCTGTAAACCTCTGTCTTAGTCTTTCCGCTCTGTACATCCTTGCTTACTGTGATCTGTCTGTACTGCTCGTAAACAAAGCTTTTCACTGTACTTTGGTACACATGACAATAAATCAATCAAATAAATCAAATCAATCAAATATCCCTCCAACCTTTCTATTCATGTACTTTTCCAAATGTCTTTTAAATGTTGTAACTGTACCCACTCTCAGGATATTCATTCCACACACAAACCACCCTCTTTACAAAAAAATTGTCCCCATGTCTTTTTTAAGTCTCTCTCCTCTCACCTTAAAAATGTGCCCACTAATTTTGAAATCCCCAGTCCTAAGGAAAAGAACGTCTACCATTAAACCTATATACCTTTCATGATTTTATAAACTTCTGTAAGGTCACCTCTCAACTTCTTATGCTCCAGTCAAAATGTCCCAGCCTTTCCAGCCTTTCTTTATAAATTAAACCTTCTACACCTGCCAACATCCTAGTAAATCTCTTCTGAACCCTCTCCAGCTTAATAATATCCTTCTTATTGAAGAGTTCAACCCATGGGAGGGGTCTCTCGGTTCCACGATTGATCAAAAAAACACTAGCAATTCCGTCTGGTTCTGCAAGATTTCACACTTTAATTATCATGGCTGGGCACAGGTTGTCCAACAACACCGAGATTAAACACTTCTGTGTTCCCAAGAGAAAGCTGCACAAGTGGCTTAAGACAAAGACATTTTTATACCTTTTTCTGAAAAGAAGTACAGCCATGGTTATAGAGCCGATTCAGACATTTACCAATCAAATTTAATAAAATGACATTATTGACAACAACTTAGCCAATGATATTTCCTGGGAGGAGAAAGTGAGGACTGCAGATGCTGGAGATCAGAGCTGAAAATGTGTTGCTGGAAAAGTGCAGCAGGTCAGACAGCATCCAAGGAGCAGGAGAAACGTCGATTCTCCTGCTCCTTGGATGCTGCCTGACCTGCTGCGCTTTTCCAGCAACACATTTTCAGCTCTGATATTTCCTGGGAACCAACTTTACTTTCCACATCCAAGCTTCTTTATCTCCCTTTGCACCTGCAACTGCAAGGTCAGTCAGGATGGCTAGTAATGTCTTATCCAGTCGAGTTATTTCTAAAACCAAAAGAGAAAATGCTGAAAAATCTCACCAACTGGTAGCATCTGTAAGGAGAGAAAAGAGCTGACGTTTCAAGTCTAACTGGCCCTTTGTCAAAGCTAAAAAAAAGGGAGAAATAGGGAGGTATTTATACCAGGCTGAGAGAAGGCGAGTCATGGCTCCAGAAGCAAAGGTAGCAATAAAGAACATAGAACATAGAACAATACAGCACAGAACAGGCCCTTCGGCCCACGATGTTGTGCCGAACATTTGTCCTAGCTTAAGCACCCATCCATGTACCTATCCAATTGCCACTTAAAGTTCGCCAAAGATTCTGACTCTGCCACTCCCACAGGCAGCGCATTCCATGCCCCCACCACTCTCTGGGTAAAGAACCCACCCCTGACATCTCCCCTATACCTTCCACCCTTCACCTTAAATTTATGTCCCCTTGTAACACTCTGTTGTACCCGGGGGAAAAGTTTCTGACTGTCTACTCTATCTATTCCTCTGATCATCTTATAAGCCTCTATCAAGTCACCCCTCATCCTTCGCCGTTCCAACGTGAAAAGGCCTAGCACTCTCAACCTATCCTCGTATGACCTATTCTCCATTCCAGGCAACATCCTGGTAAATCTTCTCTGCACCCTCTCTAAAGCTTCCACATCTTTCCTAAAGTGAGGCGACCAGAACTGCACATAGTACTCCAACTGTGGCCTAACCAAAGTCCTGTACAGCTGCCACATCACTTCACGACTCTTGGATTCAATCCCTCTGCTAATGAACGATAATACTTCATAGGCCTTCTTACAAACTCTATCCACCTGAGTGGCAACCTTCAAAGATCTATGTACATAGACCCCAAGATCCCTCTGTTCCTCCACCTGACTAAGAACCCTACCATTAACCCTGTATTCCGCATTCTTATTTGTTCTTCCAAAATGGACAACCTCACACTTGGCAGGGTTGAACTCCATCTGCCACTCCTCAGCCCAGCTCTGCATCATATCTAAGTCCCTCTGCAGCCGACAACAGCCCTCCTCACTGTCCACAACTCCACCTATCTTCGTATCATCTGCAAATTTACTGACCCACCCTTCGACTCCCTCTTCCAAGTCATTAATAAAAATTACAAACAGCAGAGGACCCAGAACTGATCCCTGCGGAACTCCACTTGTAACTGGGCTCCAGGCTGAATATTTACCATCTACCACCACTCTCTGACTTCGACCGGTTAGCCAGTTTTCTATCCAACTGGCCAAATTTCCCACTATCCCATGCCTCCTGACTTTCCGCATAAGAGGCATGGGATAGTGGGAAAGAGATGATAATGACAGTGGATAGAGAGATTATAGGGAGATTAGGAGCTGTGAATGACCAAGGCTGAAGCCAGTGCTATGTGACAAAATATGTGGGGGATGGGGGAGGGATGGGTGAAGCAGAGGCAAAATGGGAAACAGGGGAGAAGGGTAGCAAAGGGGGAAGAGAAAAGGAAAAAGGTGATGAGAGAGTGGGAGCAAGAGAAAGAGAGACAATCAAGAAATAAGAGGTACAGAACAGTGAAAAAAAATTTTAAAAAATTTTAAAAATAAATGAAATAATATTACGGAGCAGAATGAAAACAGAGGGGTTGAGATGGGATAATCATCTGAAGTTGTTGAATTCAA